>NW_026699380.1:0-44350 GCF_030435755.1 Ochotona princeps
TGGGCACTAAGCATAGAGTGTGAAAACTAAGTTTCCTTGAGAGCTGCTTGGAAGCCTGATGGTGTGTGAAGTTAGTGAGACTAATGGAGTTGTTCTCTCACAAGAACCACTCGGCTGATCCTTCTTCAATATGCCTTTCACCAACATGCAGTGTTTCCTTGATTGAATTAGCTCTCACACCAATCTTTGCATCTAGAGCCTTTGCATTGAGGGCTATCTGAAAACGGCTGTGGCGCTGAAGTTGCCTGTGAATGTGGAGTTGGTGTCATGTGAAACCCGCATGTGGAGCATTCGTTTGTGTCGGATGCTCACCAAGCTTCATTTCAGTCCTAGGCACTCAAAGGGCACTAAGCATAGAGTGTGAAAACTGAGTTTCCTTGAGAGCTGCTTGGAAGCCTGATGGTGTGTGAAGTTAGTGAGCCAAATGGAGTTGTTCTCCCACAAGAACCACTCAGCTTATCCTTCTTCAATATGCCCTTCACCAACATGCAGTGTTTCCTTGATTGAATTAGCTCTCACACCAATATTTGCGTCTAGAGCCTTTGCATTGAGGGCTATCTGAAAATGGTAGAGGCGCTGAAGTTGCCTGAGAATGTGGAGTTGGTGGCATGTGAAACCCGCATATGGAGCATTCGTTTGTGTGGGATGCTCTACCAGGTTCTTTTCTAGATAATGCACTCAAAGTGCACTAAGCATAGAGTGTGAAAACTGAGTTTCCTGGAGAGCTCCTCTGAAGCCTGATGGTGTGTGAAGTTAGTGAGCCAAATGGAGTTGTTCTCCCACAAGAACCACTCGGCTGATCCTTCTTCAATATGCCTTTCACCAACACGAAGTGTTTCCTTGATTGAATTAGCTCTCACACCAATATTTGCATCTAGAGCCTTTGCATTGAGGGCTATCCGAAAACGGCTGTGGCGCTGAAGTTGCCTGTGAATGTGGAGTTGGTGTCATGTGAAACCCGCATGTGGAGCATTCGTTTGTTTGGGATGCTCACCAAGCTTCATTTCAGTCTTAGGCACTCAAAGGGCACTAAGCATAGAGTGTGAAAACTGAGTTTCCTTGAGAGCTGCTTGGAAGCCTGATGGTGTGTGAAGTTAGTGAGCCAAATGGAGTTACTCTCCCACAAGAACCACTCGGCTGATCCTTCTTCAATATGCCCTTCACCAACAGGCTGTGTTTCCTTGATTGAATTAGCTCTCAGAACAACACTTGCATCTAGAGCCTTTGCATTGAGGGCTCTCTGAAAACGGCTTTGGCGCTGAAGTTGCCTGTGAATGTGGAGTTGGTGGCATGTGAAACCCGCATGTGGAACATTCGTTTGTGTGGGATGCTCTACCAAGCTTCATTTCAGTCCTAGGCACTCAAAGGGCACTAAGCATAGAGTGTGAAAACTGAGTTTCCTTGAGAGCTGCTTGGAAGCCTGATGGTGTGTGAAGTTAGTGAGCCAAATGGAGTTATTCTCCAACAAGAACCACTCGGCTGATCCTTCTTCAATATGCCCTTCACCAACATGCAGTGTTTCCTTGATTGAATTAGCTCTCACACCAATATTTGCGTCTAAAGCCTTTGCATTGAGGGCTATCTGAAAACGGCTGTGGCGCTGAAGTTGCCTGAGAATGTGGAGTTGGTGGCATGTGAAACCCGCATGTGGAGCATTCGTTTGTGTGGGATGCTCTACCAGGTTCATTCCTAGATAATGCACTCAAAGGGCACTAAGCCTAGAGTGTGAAAACTGAGTTTCCTTGAGAGCTGCTTGGAAGCCTGATGGTGTGTGAAGTTAGTGAGCCAAATGGAGTTGTTCTCCCACAAGAACCACTCGGCTGATCCTTCTTCAATATGCCCTTCACCAACATGCAGTGTTTCCTTGATTGAATTAGCTCTCACACCAATATTTGCACCTAGAGCCTTTGCATTGAGGGCTATCTGAAAACGGCTGTGGCGCTGAAGTTGCCTGTGAATGTGGAGTTGGTGGCATGTGAAACCCGCATGTGGAGCATTCGTTTGTGCGGGATGCTCTACCAGGTTCATTTCTAGATAATGCACTCAAAGGGCACTAAGCATAGAGTGTGAAAACTGAGTTTCCTTGAGAGCTGCTTGGAAGCCTGATGGTGTGTGAAGTTAGTGAGCCAAATGGAGTTGTTCTCTCACAAGAACCACTCGGCTTATCCTTCTTCAATATGCCCTTCACCAACATGCAGTGTTTCCTTGATTGAATTAGCTCTCACACCAATATTTGCGTCTAGAGCCTTTGCATTGAGGGCTATCTGAAAACGGCTGTGGCGCTGAAGTTGCCTGTGAATGTGGAGTTGGTGGCATGTGAAACCCGCATGTGGAGCATTTGTTTGTGTGGGATGCTCTACCAGGTTCATTCCTAGATAATACACTCAAAGGGCACTAAGCATAGAGTGTGAAAATTGAGTTTCCTTGAGAGCTGCTTGGAAGCCTGATGGTGTGTGAAGTTAGTGAGCCAAATGGAGTTGTTCTCCCACAAGAACCACTCGGCTGATCCTTCTTCAATATGCCCTTCACCAACATGCAGTGTTTCCTTGATTGAATTAGCTCTCACACCAATATTTGCGTCTAAAGCCTTTGCATTGAGGGCTATCTGAAAACGGCTGTGGCGCTGAAGTTGCCTGAGAATGTGGAGTTGGTGGCATGTGAAACCCGCATGTGGAGCATTCGTTTGTGTGGGATGCTCTACCAGGTTCATTCCTAGATAATGCACTCAAAGGGCACTAAGCATAGAGTGTGAAAACTGAGTTTCCTTGAGAGCTGCTTGGAAGCCTGATGGTGTGTGAAGTTAGTGAGCCAAATGGAGTTGTTCTCCCACAAGAACCACTCGGCTGATCCTTCTTCAATATGCCCTTCACCAACATGCAGTGTTTCCTTGATTGAGTTAGCTCTCACACCAATATTTGCGTCTAGAGCCTTTGCATTGAGGGCTCTCTGAAAACGGCTGTGGCGCTGAAGTTGCCTGTGAATGTGGAGTTGGTGGTATGTGAAACCCGCATGTGTAGCATTCGTTTGTGTGGGATGCTCTACCAGGTTCATTTCTAGATAATGCACTCAAAGGGCACTAAGCATAGAGTGTGAAAACTGAGTTTCCTTGAGAGCTGCTTGGAAGTCTGATGGTGTGTGAAGTTAGTGAGCCAAATGGAGTTGTTCTTCCACAAGAACCACTCGGCTGATCCTTCTTCAATATGCCTTTAACCAACAGGCTGTGTTTCCTTGATTGAATTAGCTCTCACACCAATATTTGCGTCTAGAGCCATTGCATTGAGGGCTATCTGAAAACGGCTGTGGCGCTGAAGTTGCCTGTGAATGTGGAGTTGGTAACATGTGAAACCCGCATGTGGAGCATTCGTTTGTGTGGGATGCTCTACCAGGTTCATTCCTATATAATGCACTCAATGGGCACTAAGCATAGAGTGTGAAAACTGAGTTTCCTTGAGAACTGCTTGGAAGCCTGATGGTGTGTGAAGTTAGTGAGCCAAATGGAGTTGTTCTCCCACAAGAACCACTCGGCTGATCCTTCTTCAATATGCCCTTCACCAACATAAAGTGTTTCCTTGATTGAAATAACTCTCACACCAATATTTGCATCTAGAGCCTTTGCATTGAGGGCTATCTGAAAACGGCTGTGGCGCTGAAGTTGCCTGAGAATGTGGAGTTGGTGGCATGTGAAACCCGCATGTGGAGCATTCGTTTGTGTGGGATGCTCTACCAGGTTCAATCCTAGATAATGCACTAAAGGGAACTAAGCATAGAGTGTGAAAACTGAGTTTCCTTGAGAGCTGCTTGGAAGCCTGATGGTGTGTGACGTTAGTGAGCCAAATGGAGTTGTTCTCCCACAAGAACCACTCGGCTGATCCTTCTTCAATATGCCCTTCACCAACATGCATTGTTTCCTTTATTGAATTAGCTCTCACACCAATATTTGCGTCTAGAGCCTTTGCATTGAGGGCTATCTGAAAACGGCTGTGGCGCTGAAGTTGCAAGAGAATGTGAAGTTTTTAACATGTGAAACCCGCATGTGGAGCATTCGTTTGTGTGGGATTTTCACCAAGTTTCATTTCAGTTGTAGGCACTCAAAGGGCAGTAAGCATAGAGTGTGAAAACTGAGTTTCCTTGAGAGCTGCTTGGAAGCCTGATGGTGTGTGAAGTTAGTGAGCCAAATGGAGTTGTTCTCCCACAAGAACCACTCGGCTGATCCTTCTTCAATATGCCCTTCACCAACATGCAGTGTTTCCTTGATTGAATTAGCTCTCACACCAATATTTGCGTCTAGAGCCTTTGCATTGAGGGCTATCTGAAAACGGCTGTGGCACTGAAGTTGCCTGAGAATGTGGAGTTGGTGGCATGTGAAACCCGCATGTGGAGCATTCGTTTGAGTGGGATGCTCACCAAGCTTCATTTCAGTCCTAGGCACTCAAAGGGCACTAAGCATAGAGTGTGAAAACTGAGTTTCCTTGAGAGCTGCTTGGAAGCCTGATGGTGTGTGAAGTTAGTGAGCCAAATGGAGTTGTTCTCTTACAAGAACCACTCGGCTGATCCTTCTTCAATATGCCCTTCACCAACATGCAGTGTTTCCTTGATTGAAATAGCTCTCACACCAATATTTGCGTCTAGAGCCTTTGCATTGAGGGCTATCTGAAAACGGCTGTGGCGCTGAAGTTGCCTGTGAATGTGGAGTTGGTGGCATGTGAAACCCGCATGTGGAGCATTCGTTTGTGTGGGATGCTCACAAAGGATCATTCCAGTTCAAGGCACTCAAAGGGCACTAAGCATAGAGTGTGAAAACTAAGTTTCCTTGAGAGCTGCTTGGAAGCCTGATGGTGTGTGAAGTTAGTGAGCCAAATGGAGTTGTTCTCTCACAGGAACCACTCGGCTGATCCTTCTTCAATATGCCTTTCACCAACATGCATTGTTTCCTTGATTGAATTAGCTCTCACACCAATATTTGCATCTAGAGCCTTTGCATTGAGGGCTATCTGAAAACGGCTGTGGCGCTGAAGTTGCCTGTGAATGTGGAGTTGGTGTCATGTGAAACCCGCATGTGGAGCATTCGTTTGTGTGGGATGCTCTACCAGGTTCTTTTCTAGATAATGCACTCAAAGGGCACTAAGCATAGAGTGTGAAAACTGAGTTTCCTTGAGAGCTCCTCTGAAGCCTGATGGTGTGTGAAGTTAGTGAGCCAAATGGAGTTGTTCTCCCACAAGAACCACTCGGCTGATCCTTCTTCAATATGCTTTTCACCAACATGCAGTGTTTCCTTGATTGAATTAGCTCTCACACCAATATTTGCGTCTAGAGCCTTTGCATTGAGGGCTATCTGAAAACGTCTGTGGCGCTGAAGTTGCCTGTGAATGTGGAGTTGGTGTCATGTGAAACCCGCATGTGGAGCATTCGTTTGTGTGGGATGCTCACCAAGCTTCATTTCAGTCCTAGGCACTCAAAGGGCACTAAGCATAGAGTGTGAAAACTGAGTTTCCTTGAGAGCTGCTTGGAAGCCTGATGGTGTGTGAAGTTAGTGAGCCAAATGGAGTTATTCTCCAACAAGAACCACTCGGCTGATCCTTCTTCAATATGCCCTTCACCAACATGCAGTGTTTCCTTGATTGAATTAGCTCTCACACCAATATTTGCGTCTAGAGCCTTTGCATTGAGGACTATCTGAAAACGGCTGTGGCGCTGAAGTTGCCTGTGAATGTGGAGTTGGTGGCATGTGAAACCCGCATGTGGAGCATTCGTTTGTGCGGGATGCTCTACCAGGTTCATTTCTAGATAATGCACTCAAAGGGCACTAAGCATAGAGTGTGAAAACTGAGTTTCCTTGAGAGCTGCTTGGAAGCCTGATGGTGTGTGAAATTAGTGAGCCAAATGGAGTTGTTCTCTCACAAGAACCACTCGGCTTATCCTTCTTCAATATGCCCTTCACCAACATGCAGTGTTTCCTTGATTGAATTAGCTCTCACACCAATATTTGCGTCTAGAGCCTTTGCATTGAGGGCTATCTGAAAACGGCTGTGGCGCTGAAGTTGCCTGTGAATGTGGAGTTGGTGGCATGTGATACCCGCATGTGGAGCATTCGTTTGTGTGGGATGCTCTACCAGGTTCATTCCTAGATAATACACTCAAAGGGCACTAAGCATAGAGTGTGAAAATTGAGTTTCCTTGAGAGCTGCTTGGAAGCCTGATGGTGTGTGAAGTTAGTGAGCCAAATGGAGTTGTTCTCCCACAAGAACCACTCGGCTGATCCTTCTTCAATATGCCCTTCACCAACATGCAGTGTTTCCTTGATTGAATTAGCTCTCACACCAATATTTGCGTCTAAAGCCTTTGCATTGAGGGCTATCTGAAAACGGCTGTGGCGCTGAAGTTGCCTGAGAATGTGGAGTTGGTGGCATGTGAAACCCGCATGTGGAGCATTCGTTTGTGTGGGATGCTCTACCAGGTTCATTCCTAGATAATGCACTCAAAGGGCACTAAGCATAGAGTGTGAAAACTGAGTTTCCTTGAGAGCTGCTTGGAAGCCTGATGGTGTGTGAAGTTAGTGAGCCAAATGGAGTTGTTCTTCCACAAGAACCACTCGGCTGATCCTTCTTCAATATGCCCTTCACCAACATAAATTGTTTCCTTGATTGAAATAACTCTCACACCAATATTTGCGTCTAGAGCCTTTGCATTGAGGGCTATCTGAAAACGGCTGTGGCACTGAAGTTGCCTGAGAATGTGGAGTTGGTGGCATGTGAAACCCGCATGTGGAGCATTCGTTTGTGTGGGATGCTCTACCAGGTTCAATCCTAGATAATGCACTAAAGGGCACTAAGCATAGAGTGTGAAAACTGAGTTTCCTTGAGAGCTGCTTGGAAGCCTGATGGTGTGTGACGTTAGTGAGCCAAATGGAGTTGTTCTCCCACAAGAACCACTCGGCTGATCCTTCTTCAATATGCCCTTCACCAACATGCAGTGTTTCCTTTATTGAATTAGCTCTCACACCAATATTTGCGTCTAGAGCCTTTGCATTGAAGGCTATCTGAAAACGGCTGTGGCGCTGAAGTTGCAAGAGAATGTGAAGTTTTTAACATGTGAAACCCGCATGTGGAGCATTCGTTTGTGTGGGATTTTCACCAAGTTTCATTTCAGTTGTAGGCACTCAAAGGGCAGTAAGCATAGAGTGTGAAAATAGAGTTTCCTTGAGAGCTGCTTGGAAACCTGATGGTGTGTGAAGTTAGTGAGCCAAATGGAGTTACTCTCCCACAAGAACCACTCGGCTGATCCTTCTTCAATATGCCCTTCACCAACAGGCTGTGTTTCCTTTATTGAATTAGCTCTCAGAACAATACTTGCATCTAGAGCCTTTGCATTGAGGGCTATCTGAAAACGGCTGTGGCGCTGAAGTTGCCTGTGAATGTGGAGTTGGTAACATGTGAAACCCGCATGTGGAGCATTCGTTTGTGTGGGATGCTCTACCAAGCTTCATTCCTATATTATGCACTCAATGGGCACTAAGCATAGAGTGTGAAAACTGAGTTTCCTTGAGAACTGCTTGGAAGCCTGATGGTGTGTGAAGTTAGTGAGCCAAATGGAGTTGTTCTCCCACAAGAACCACTCGGCTGATCCTTCTTCAATATGCCCTTCACCAACATGCAGTGTTTCCTTGATTGAAATAACTCTCACACCAATATTTGCGTCTAGAGCCTTTGCATTGAGGGCTATCTGAAAACGGCTGTGGCGCTGAAGTTGCCTGAGAATGTGGAGTTGGTGGCATGTGAAACCCGCATGTGGAGCATTCGTTTGTGTGGGATGCTCTACCAGGTTCATTCCTAGATAATGCACTCAAAGGGCACTAAGCCTAGAGTGTGAAAACTGAGTTTCCTTGAGAGCTGCTTGGAAGCCTGATGGTGTGTGACGTTAGTGAGCCAAATGGAGTTGTTCTCCCACAAGAACCACTCGGCTGATCCTTCTTCAATATGCCCTTCACCAACATGCAGTGTTTCCTTTATTGAATTAGCTCTCACACCAATATTTGCGTCTAGAGCCTTTGCATTGAAGGCTATCTGAAAACGGCTGTGGCGCTGAAGTTGCAAGAGAATGTGAAGTTTTTAACATGTGAAACCCGCATGTGGAACATTCGTTTGTGTGGGATGCTCACCAAGTTTCATTTCAGTTGTAGGCACTCAAAGGGCAGTAAGCATAGAGTGTGAAAATAGAGTTTCCTTGAGAGCTGCTTGGAAGCCTGATGGTGTGTGAAGTTAGTGAGCCAAATGGAGTTGTTCTCCCACAAGAACCACTCGGCTGATCCTTCTTCAATATGCCCTTCACCAACATGCAGTGTTTCCTTGATTGAATTAGCTCTCACACCAATATTTGCATCTAGAGCCTTTGCATTGAGGGCTATCCCAAAACGGCTGTGGCGCTGAAGTTGCCTGTGAATGTGGAGTTGGTGTCATGTGAAACCCGCATGTGGAGCATTCGTTTGTGTGGGATGCTCACCAAGCTTCATTTCAGTCCTAGGCACTCAAAGGGCACTAAGCATAGAGTGTGAAAACTGAGTTTCCTTGAGAGCTGCTTGGAAGCCTGATGGTGTGTGAAGTTAGTGAGCCAAATGGAGTTACTCTCCCACAAGAACCACTCGGCTGATCCTTCTTCAATATGCCCTTCACCAACAGGCTGTGTTTCCTTGATTGAATTAGCTCTCAGAACAATACTTGCATCTAGAGCCTTTGCATTGAGGGCTCTCTGAAAACGGCTTTGGCGCTGAAGTTGCCTGTGAATGTGGAGTTGGTGGCATGTGAAACCCGCATGTGGAGCATTCGTTTGTGTGGGATGCTCTACCAAGCTTCATTTCAGTCCTAGGCACTCAAAGGGCACTAAGCATAGAGTGTGAAAACTGAGTTTCCTTGAGAGCTGCTTGGAAGCCTGATGGTGTGTGAAGTTAGTGAGCCAAATGGAGTTATTCTCCAACAAGAACCACTCGGCTGATCCTTCTTCAATATGCCCTTCACCAACATGCAGTGTTTCCTTGATTGAATTAGCTCTCACACCAATATTTGCGTCTAAAGCCTTTGCATTGAGGGCTATCTGAAAACGGCTGTGGCGCTGAAGTTGCCTGAGAATGTGGAGTTGGTGGCATGTGAAACCCGCATGTGGAGCATTCGTTTGTGTGGGATGCTCTACCAGGTTCATTCCTAGATAATGCACTCAAAGGGCACTAAGCCTAGAGTGTGAAAACTGAGTTTCCTTGAGAGCTGCTTGTAAGCCTGATGGTGTGTGAAGTTAGTGAGCCAAATGGAGTTGTTCTCCCACAAGAACCACTCGGCTGATCCTTCTTCAATATGCCCTTCACCAACATGCAGTGTTTCCTTGATTGAATTAGCTCTCACACCAATATTTGCACCTAGAGCCTTTGCATTGAGGGCTATCTGAAAACGGCTGTGGCGCTGAAGTTGCCTGTGAATGTGGAGTTGGTGGCATGTGAAACCCGCATGTGGAGCATTCGTTTGTGCGGGATGCTCTACCAGGTTCATTTCTAGATAATGCACTCAAAGGGCACTAAGCATAGAGTGTGAAAACTGAGTTTCCTTGAGAGCTGCTTGGAAGCCTGATGGTGTGTGAAGTTAGTGAGCCAAATGGAGTTGTTCTCTCACAAGAACCACTCGGCTTATCCTTCTTCAATATGCCCTTCACCAACATGCAGTGTTTCCTTGATTGAATTAGCTCTCACACCAATATTTGCGTCTAGAGCCTTTGCATTGAGGGCTATCTGAAAACGGCTGTGGCGCTGAAGTTGCCTGTGAATGTGGAGTTGGTGGCATGTGAAACCCGCATGTGGAGCATTTGTTTGTGTGGGATGCTCTACCAGGTTCATTCCTAGATAATACACTCAAAGGGCACTAAGCATAGAGTGTGAAAATTGAGTTTCCTTGAGAGCTGCTTGGAAGCCTGATGGTGTGTGAAGTTAGTGAGCCAAATGGAGTTGTTCTCCCACAAGAACCACTCGGCTGATCCTTCTTCAATATGCCCTTCACCAACATGCAGTGTTTCCTTGATTGAATTAGCTCTCACACCAATATTTGCGTCTAAAGCCTTTGCATTGAGGGCTATCTGAAAACGGCTGTGGCGCTCAAGTTGCCTGAGAATGTGGAGTTGGTGGCATGTGAAACCCGCATGTGGAGCATTCGTTTGTGTGGGATGCTCTACCAGGTTCATTCCTAGATAATGCACTCAAAGGGCACTAAGCCTAGAGTGTGAAAACTGAGTTTCCTTGAGAGCTGCTTGGAAGCCTGATGGTGTGTGAAGTTAGTGAGCCAAATGGAGTTGTTCTCCCACAAGAACCACTCGGCTGATCCTTCTTCAATATGCCCTTCACCAACATGCAGTGTTTCCTTGATTGAATTAGCTCTCACACCAATATTTGCATCTAGAGCCTTTGCATTGAGGGCTATCCGAAAACGGCTGTGGCGCTGAAGTTGCCTGTGAATGTGGAGTTGGTGGCATGTGAAACCCGCATGTGGAGCATTCGTTTGTGTGGGATGCTCACCAAGCTTCATTTCAGTTCTAGGCACTCAAAGGGCACTAAGCATAGAGTGTGAAAACTGAGTTTCCTTGAGAGCTGCTTGGAAGCCTGATGGTGTGTGAAGTTAGTGAGCCAAATGGAGTTACTCTCCCACAAGAACCACTCGGCTGATCCTTCTTCAATATGCCCTTCACCAACAGGCTGTGTTTCCTTGATTGAATTAGCTCTCAGAACAATACTTGCATCTAGAGCCTTTGCATTGAGGGCTCTCTGAAAACGGCTTTGGCGCTGAAGTTGCCTGTGAATGTGGAGTTGGTGGCATGTGAAACCCGCATGTGGAGCATTCGTTTGTGTGGGATGCTCTACCAAGCTTAATTTCAGTCCTAGGCACTCAAAGGGCACTAAGCATAGAGTGTGAAAACTGAGTTTCCTTGAGAGCTGCTTGGAAGCCTGATGGTGTGTGAAGTTAGTGAGCCAAATGGAGTTATTCTCCAACAAGAACCACTCGGCTGATCCTTCTTCAATATGCCCTTCACCAACATGCAGTGTTTCCTTGATTGAATTAGCTCTCACACCAATATTTGCGTCTAAAGCCTTTGCATTGAGGGCTATCTGAAAACGGCTGTGGCGCTGAAGTTGCCTGAGAATGTGGAGTTGGTGGCATGTGAAACCCGCATGTGGAGCATTCGTTTGTGTGGGATGCTCTACCAGGTTCATTCCTAGATAATGCACTCAAAGGGCACTAAGCATAGAGTGTGAAAACTGAGTTTCCTTGAGAGCTGCTTGTAAGCCTGATGGTGTGTGAAGTTAGTGAGCCAAATGGAGTTGTTCTCCCACAAGAACCACTCGGCTGATCCTTCTTCCATATGCCCTTCACCAACATGCAGTGTTTCCTTGATTGAATTAGCTCTCACACCAATATTTGCACCTAGAGCCTTTGCATTGAGGGCTATCTGAAAAGGGCTGTGGCGCTGAAGTTGCCTGTGAATGTGGAGTTGGTGGCATGTGAAACCCGCATGTGGAGCATTCGTTTGTGCGGGATGCTCACCAGGTTCATTTCTAGATAATGCACTCAAAGGGCACTAAGCATAGAGTGTGAAAACTGAGTTTCCTTGAGAGCTGCTTGGAAGCCTGATGGTGTGTGAAGTTAGTGAGCCAAATGGAGTTGTTCTCTCACAAGAACCACTCGGCTTATCCTTCTTCAATATGCCCTTCACCAACATGCAGTGTTTCCTTGATTGAATTAGCTCTCACACCAATATTTGCGTCTAGAGCCTTTGCATTGAGGGCTATCTGAAAACGGCTGTGGCGCTGAAGTTGCCTGTGAATGTGGAGTTGGTGGCATGTGAAACCCGCATGTGGAGCATTTGTTTGTGTGGGATGCTCTACCAGGTTCATTCCTAGATAATACACTCAAAGGGCACTAAGCATAGAGTGTGAAAATTGAGTTTCCTTGAGAGCTGCTTGGAAGCCTGATGGTGTGTGAAGTTAGTGAGCCAAATGGAGTTGTTCTCCCACAAGAACCACTCGGCTGATCCTTCTTCAATATGCCCTTCACCAACATGCAGTGTTTCCTTGATTGAATTAGCTCTCACACCAATATTTGCGTCTAAAGCCTTTGCATTGAGGGCTATCTGAAAACGGCTGTGGCGCTGAAGTTGCCTGAGAATGTGGAGTTGGTGGCATGTGAAACCCGCATGTGGAGCATTCGTTTGTGTGGGATGCTCTACCAGGTTCATTCCTAGATAATGCACTCAAAGGGCACTAAGCCTAGAGTGTGAAAACTGAGTTTCCTTGAGAGCTGCTTGTAAGCCTGATGGTGTGTGAAGTTAGTGAGCCAAATGGAGTTGTTCTCCCACAAGAACCACTCGGCTGATCCTTCTTCAATATGCCCTTCACCAACATGCTGTGTTTCCTTGATTGAATTAGCTCTCACACCAATATTTGCGTCTAGAGCCTTTGCATTGAGGGCTCTCTGAAAACAGCTGTGGCGCTGAAGTTGCCTGTGAATGTGGAGTTGGTGGTATGTGAAACCCGCATGTGGAGCATTCGTTTGTGTGGGATGCTCTACCAGGTTCATTTCTAGATAATGCACTCAAAGGGCACTAAGCATAGAGTGTGAAAACTGAGTTTCCTTGAGAGCTGCTTGGAAGTCTGATGGTGTGTGAAGTTAGTGAGCCAAATGGAGTTGTTCTTCCACAAGAACCACTCGGCTGATCCTTCTTCAATATGCCTTTAACCAACAGGCTGTGTTTCCTTGATTGAATTAGCTCTCACACCAATATTTGCGTCTAGAGCCTTTGCATTGAGGGCTATCTGAAAACGGCTGTGGCGCTGAAGTTGCCTGTGAATTTGGAGTTGGTAACATGTGAAACCCGCATGTGGAGCATTCGTTTGTGTGGGATGCTCTACCAGGTTCATTCCTATATAATGCACTCAATGGGCACTAAGCATAGAGTGTGAAAACTGAGTTTCCTTGAGAACTGCTTGGAAGCCTGATGGTGTGTGAAGTTAGTGAGCCAAATGGAGTTGTTCTCCCACAAGAACCACTCGGCTGATCCTTCTTCAATATGCCCTTCACCAACATAAAGTGTTTCCTTGATTGAAATAACTCTCACACCAATATTTGCATCTAGAGCCTTTGCATTGAGGGCTATCTGAAAACGGCTGTGGCGCTGAAGTTGCCTGAGAATGTGGAGTTGGTGGCATGTGAAACCCGCATGTGGAGCATTCGTTTGTGTGGGATGCTCTACCAGGTTCAATCCTAGATAATGCACTAAAGGGCACTAAGCATAGAGTGTGAAAACTGAGTTTCCTTGAGAGCTGCTTGGAAGCCTGATGGTGTGTGACGTTAGTGAGCCAAATGGAGTTGTTCTCCCACAAGAACCACTCGGCTGATCCTTCTTCAATATGCCCTTCACCAACATGCAGTGTTTCCTTTATTGAATTAGCTCTCACACCAATATTTGCGTCTAGAGCCTTTGCATTGAGGGCTATCTGAAAACGGCTGTGGCGCTGAAGTTGCAAGAGAATGTGAAGTTTTTAACATGTGAAACCCGCATGTGGAGCATTCGTTTGTGTGGGATTTTCACCAAGTTTCATTTCAGTTGTAGGCACTCAAAGGGCAGTAAGCATAGAGTGTGAAAATATAGTTTCCTTGAGAGCTGCTTGGAAGCCTGATGGTGTGTGAAGTTAGTGAGCCAAATGGAGTTGTTCTCCCACAAGAACCACTCGGCTGATCCTTCTTCAATATGCCCTTCACCAACATGCAGTGTTTCCTTGATTGAATTAGCTCTCACACCAATATTTGCGTCTAGAGCCTTTGCATTGAGGGCTATCTGAAAACGGCTGTGGCGCTGAAGTTGCCTGTGAATGTGGAGTTGGTGGCATGTGAAACCCGCATGTGGAGCATTTGTTTGTGTGGGATGCTCTACCAGGTTCATTCCTAGATAATACACTCAAAGGGCACTAAGCATAGAGTGTGAAAATTGAGTTTCCTTGAGAGCTGCTTGGAAGCCTGATGGTGTGTGAAGTTAGTGAGCCAAATGGAGTTGTTCTCCCACAAGAACCACTCGGCTGATCCTTCTTCAATATGCCCTTCACCAACATGCACTGTTTCCTTGATTGAGTTAGCTCTCACACCAATATTTGCGTCTAAAGCCTTTGCATTGAGGGCTATCTGAAAACGGCTGTGGCGCTGAAGTTGCCTGAGAATGTGGAGTTGGTGGCATGTGAAACCCGCATGTGGAGCATTCGTTTGTGTGGGATGCTCTACCAGGTTCATTCCTAGATAATGCACTCAAAGGGCACTAAGCATAGAGTGTGAAAACTGAGTTTCCTTGAGAGCTGCTTGGAAGCCTGATGGTGTGTGAAGTTAATGAGCCAAATGGAGTTGTTCTCCCACAAGAACCACTCGGCTGATCCTTCTTCAATATGCCCTTCACCAACATGCAGTGTTTCCTTGATTGAATTAGCTCTCACACCAATATTTGCATCTAGAGCCTTTGCATTGAGGGCTATCCGAAAACGGCTGTGGCGCTGAAGTTGCCTGTGAATGTGGAGTTGGTGGCATGTGAAACCCGCATGTGGAGCATTCGTTTGTGTGGGATGCTCACCAAGCTTCATTTCAGTTCTAGGCACTCAAAGGGCACTAAGCATAGAGTGTGAAAACTGAGTTTCCTTGAGAGCTGCTTGGAAGCCTGATGGTGTGTGAAGTTAGTGAGCCAAATGGAGTTACTCTCCCACAAGAACCACTCGGCTGATCCTTCTTCAATATGCCCTTCACCAACATGCAGTGTTTCCTTGATTGAATTAGCTCTCAGAACAATACTTGCATCTAGAGCCTTTGCATTGAGGGCTCTCTGAAAACGGCTTTGGCGCTGAAGTTGCCTGTGAATGTGGAGTTGGTGGCATGTGAAACCCGCATGTGGAGCATTCGTTTGTGTGGGATGCTCTACCAAGCTTAATTTCAGTCCTAGGCACTCAAAGGGCACTAAGCATAGAGTGTGAAAACTGAGTTTCCTTGAGAGCTGCTTGGAAGCCTGATGGTGTGTGAAGTTAGTGAGCCAAATGGAGTTATTCTCCAACAAGAACCACTCGGCTGATCCTTCTTCAATATGCCCTTCACCAACATGCAGTGTTTCCTTGATTGAATTAGCTCTCACACCAATATTTGCGTCTAAAGCCTTTGCATTGAGGGCTATCTGAAAACGGCTGTGGCGCTGAAGTTGCCTGAGAATGTGGAGTTGGTGGCATGTGAAACCCGCATGTGGAGCATTCGTTTGTGTGGGATGCTCTACCAGGTTCATTCCTAGATAATGCACTCAAAGGGCACTAAGCATAGAGTGTGAAAACTGAGTTTCCTTGAGAGCTGCTTGGAAGCCTGATGGTGTGTGAAGTTAGTGAGCCAAATGGAGTTGTTCTCCCACAAGAACCACTCGGCTGATCCTTCTTCCATATGCCCTTCACCAACATGCAGTGTTTCCTTGATTGAATTAGCTCTCACACCAATATTTGCGTCTAGAGCCTTTGCATTGAGGGCTATCTGAAAAGGGCTGTGGCGCTGAAGTTGCCTGTGAATGTGGAGTTGGTGGCATGTGAAACCCGCATGTGGAGCATTCGTTTGTGCGGGATGCTCACCAGGTTCATTTCTAGATAATGCACTCAAAGGGCACTAAGCATAGAGTGTGAAAACTGAGTTTCCTTGAGAGCTGCTTGGAAGCCTGATGGTGTGTGAAGTTAGTGAGCCAAATGGAGTTGTTCTCTCACAAGAACCACTCGGCTTATCCTTCTTCAATATGCCCTTCACCAACATGCAGTGTTTCCTTGATTGAATTAGCTCTCACACCAATATTTGCGTCTAGAGCCTTTGCATTGAGGGCTATCTGAAAACGGCTGTGGCGCTGAAGTTGCCTGTGAATGTGGAGTTGGTGGCATGTGAAACCCGCATGTGGAGCATTTGTTTGTGTGGGATGCTCTACCAGATTCATTCCTAGATAATACACTCAAAGGGCACTAAGCATAGAGTGTGAAAATTGAGTTTCCTTGAGAGCTGCTTGGAAGCCTGATGGTGTGTGAAGTTAGTGAGCCAAATGGAGTTGTTCTCCCACAAGAACCACTCGGCTGATCCTTCTTCAATATGCCCTTCACCAACATGCTGTGTTTCCTTGATTGAATTAGCTCTCACACCAATATTTGCGTCTAAAGCCTTTGCATTGAGGGCTATCTGAAAACGGCTGTGGCGCTGAAGTTGCCTGAGAATGTGGAGTTGGTGGCATGTGAAACCCGCATGTGGAGCATTCGTTTGTGTGGGATGCTCTACCAGGTTCATTCCTAGATAATGCACTCAAAGGGCACTAAGCCTAGAGTGTGAAAACTGAGTTTCCTTGAGAGCTGCTTGTAAGCCTGATGGTGTGTGAAGTTAGTGAGCCAAATGGAGTTGTTCTCCCACAAGAACCACTCGGCTGATCCTTCTTCAATATGCCCTTCACCAACATGCTGTGTTTCCTTGATTGAATTAGCTCTCACACCAATATTTGCGTCTAGAGCCTTTGCATTGAGGGCTCTCTGAAAACGGCTGTGGCGCTGAAGTTGCCTGTGAATGTGGAGTTGGTGGTATGTGAAACCCGCATGTGGAGCATTCGTTTGTGTGGGATGCTCTACCAGGTTCATTTCTAGATAATGCACTCAAAGGGCACTAAGCATAGAGTGTGAAAACTGAGTTTCCTTGAGAGCTGCTTGGAAGTCTGATGGTGTGTGAAGTTAGTGAGCCAAATGGAGTTGTTCTTCCACAAGAACCACTCGGCTGATCCTTCTTCAATATGCCTTTAACCAACAGGCTGTGTTTCCTTGATTGAATTAGCTCTCACACCAATATTTGCGTCTAGAGCCTTTGCATTGAGGGCTATCTGAAAACGGCTGTGGCGCTGAAGTTGCCTGAGAATGTGGAGTTGGTAACATGTGAAACCCGCATGTGGAGCATTCGTTTGTGTGGGATGCTCTACCAGGTTCAATCCTAGATAATGCACTAAAGGGCACTAAGCATAGAGTGTGAAAACTGAGTTTCCTTGAGAGCTGCTTGGAAGCCTGATGGTGTGTGACGTTAGTGAGCCAAATGGAGTTGTTCTCCCACAAGAACCACTCGGCTGATCCTTCTTCAATATGCCCTTCACCAACATGCAGTGTTTCCTTTATTGAATTAGCTCTCACACCAATATTTGCGTCTAGAGCCTTTGCATTGAGGGCTATCTGAAAACGGCTGTGGCGCTGAAGTTGCAAGAGAATGTGAAGTTTTTAACATGTGAAACCCGCATGTGGAGCATTCGTTTGAGTGGGATGCTCACCAAGCTTCATTTCAGTCCTAGGCACTCAAAGGGCACTAAGCATAGAGTGTGAAAACTGAGTTTCCTTGAGAGCTGCTTGGAAGCCTGATGGTGTGTGAAGTTAGTGAGCCAAATGGAGTTGTTCTCCCACAAGAACCACTCGGCTGATCCGTCTTCAATATGCCCTTCACCAACATGCAGTGTTTCCTTGATTGAAATAGCTCTCACACCAATATTTGCGTCTAGAGCCTTTGCATTGAGGGCTATCTGAAAACGGCTGTGGCGCTGAAGTTGCCTGTGAATGTGGAGTTGGTGGCATGTGAAACCCGCATGTGGAGCATTCGTTTGTGTGGGATGCTCACAAAGGATCATTCCAGTTCAAGGCACTCAAAGGGCACTAAGCATAGAGTGTGAAAACTAAGTTTCCCTGAGAGCTGCTTGGAAGCCTGATGGTGTGTGAAGTTAGTGAGCCAAATGGAGTTGTTCTCTCACAGGAACCACTCGGCTGATCCTTCTTCAATATGCCTTTCACCAACATGCATTGTTTCCTTGATTGAATTAGCTCTCACACCAATATTTGCATCTAGAGCCTTTGCATTGAGGGCTATCTGAAAACGGCTGTGGCGCTGAAGTTGCCTGTGAATGTGGAGTTGGTGTCATGTGAAACCCGCATGTGGAGCATTCGTTTGTGTGGGATGCTCTACCAGGTTCTTTTCTAGATAATGCACTCAAAGGGCACTAAGCATAGAGTGTGAAAACTGAGTTTCCTTGAGAGCTCCTCTGAAGCCTGATGGTGTGTGAAGTTAGTGAGCCAAATGGAGTTGTTCTCCCACAAGAACCACTCGGCTGATCCTTCTTCAATATGCCTTTCACCAACATGCAGTGTTTCCTTGATTGAATTAGCTCTCACACCAATATTTGCGTCTAGAGCCTTTGCATTGAGGGCTATCTGAAAACGTCTGTGGCGCTGAAGTTGCCTGTGAATGTGGAGTTGGTGGCATGTGAAACCCGCATGTGGAGCATTCGTTTGTGTGGGATGCTCACCAAGCTTCATTTCAGTCCAAGGCACTCAAAGGGCACTAAGCATAGAGTGTGAAAACTGAGTTTCCTTGAGAGCTGCTTGGAAGCCTGATGGTGTGTGAAGTTAGTGAGCCAAATGGAGTTATTCTCCAACAAGAACCACTCGGCTGATCCTTCTTCAATATGCCCTTCACCAACATGCAGTGTTTCCTTGATTGAATTAGCTCTCACACCAATATTTGCGTCTAAAGCCTTTGCATTGAGGGCTATCTGAAAACGGCTGTGGCGCTGAAGTTGCCTGAGAATGTGGAGTTGGTGGCATGTGAAACCCGCATGTGGAGCATTCGTTTGTGTGGGATGCTCTACCAGGTTCATTCCTAGATAATGCACTCAAAGGGCACTAAGCCTAGAGTGTGAAAACTGAGTTTCCTTGAGAGCTGCTTGGAAGCCTGATGGTGTGTGAAGTTAGTGAGCCAAATGGAGTTGTTCTCCCACAAGAACCACTCGGCTGATCCTTCTTCAATATGCCCTTCACCAACATGCAGTGTTTCCTTGATTGAATTAGCTCTCACACCAATATTTGCGTCTAGAGCCTTTGCATTGAGGGCTATCTGAAAACGGCTGTGGCGCTGAAGTTGCCTGTGAATGTGGAGTTGGTGGCATGTGAAACCCGCATGTGGAGCATTCGTTTGTGCGGGATGCTCTACCAGGTTCATTTCTACATAATGCACTCAGAGGGCACTAAGCATAGAGTGTGAAAACTGAGTTTCCTTGAGAGCTGATTGGAAGCCTGATGGTGTGTGAAATTAGTAAGCCAAATGGAGTTGTTCTCTCAAGAACCACTCGGCTTATCCTTCTTCAATATGCCCTTCACCAACATGCAGTGTTTCCTTGATTGAATTAGCTCTCACACCAATATTTGCGTCTAGAGCCTTTGCATTGAGGGCTATCTGAAAACGGCTGTGGCGCTGAAGTTGCCTGTGAATCTGGAGTTGGTGGCATGTGATACCCGCATGTGGAGCATTCGTTTGTGTGGGATGCTCTACCAGGTTCATTCCTAGATAATACACTCAAAGGGCACTAAGCATAGAGTGTGAAAATTGAGTTTCCTTGAGAGCTGCTTGGAAGACTGATGGTGTGTGAAGTTAGTGAGCCAAATGGAGTTGTTCTCCCACAAGAACCACTCGGCTGATCCTTCTTCAATATGCCCTTCACCAACATGCAGTGTTTCCTTTATTGAATTAGCTCTCACACCAATATTTGCGTCTAGAGCCTTTGCATTGAGGGCTATCTGAAAACGGCTGTGGCGCTGAAGTTGCAAGAGAATGTGAAGTTTTTAACATGTGAAACCCGCATGTGGAGCATTCGTTTGTGTGGGATGCTCACCAAGTTTCATTTCAGTTGCAGGCACTCAAAGGGCAGTAAGCATAGAGTGTGAAAATAGAGTTTCCTTGAGAGCTGCTTGGAAGCCTGATGGTGTGTGAAGTTAGTGAGCCAAATGGAGTTGTTCTCCCACAAGAACCACTCGGCTGATCCTTCTTCAATATGCCCTTCACCAACATGCAGTGTTTCCTTGATTGAATTAGCTCTCACACCAATATTTGCGTCTAGAGCCTTTGCATTGAGGGCTATCTGAAAACGGCTGTGGCACTGAAGTTGCCTGAGAATGTGGAGTTGGTGGCATGTGAAACCCGCATGTGGAGCATTCGTTTGTGTGGGATGCTCACCAAGCTTCATTTCAGTCCAAGGCATTCAAAGGGCACTAAGCATAGAGTGTGAAAACTGGGTTTCCTTTAGAGCTGCTTGGAAGCCTGATGGTGTGTGAAGTTAGTGAGCCAAATGGAGTTGTTCTCCCACAAGAACCACTCGGCTGATCCTTCTTCAATATGCCCTTCACCAACATAAAGTGTTTCCTTGATTGAATTAGCTCTCACACCAATATTTGCGTGTAGAGCCTTTGCATTGAGGGCTATCTGAAAACGGCTGTGGCGCTGAAGTTGCCTGTGAATGTGGAGTTGGTGGCATGTGAAACCCGCATGTGGAGCATTCATTTGAGTGGGATGCTCACCAAGCTTTATTTCAGTCCTAGGCACTCAAAGGGCACTAAGCATAGAGTGTGAAAACTGAGTTTCCTTGAGAGCTGCTTGGAAGCCTGATGGTGTGTGAAGTTAGTGAGCCAAATGGAGTTGTTCTCTCACAAGAACCACTCGGCTGATCCTTCTTCAATATGCCCTTCACCAACATGCAGTGTTTCCTTGATTGAAATAGCTCTCACACCAATATTTGCGTCTAGAGCCTTTGCATTGAGGGCTATCTGAAAACGGCTGTGGCGCTGAAGTTGCCTGTGAATGTGGAGTTGGTGGCATGTGAAACCCGCATGTGGAGCATTCGTTTGTGTGGGATGCTCACAAAGGATCATTCCAGTTCAAGGCACTCAAAGGGCACTAAGCATAGAGTGTGAAAACTAAGTTTCCTTGAGAGCTGCTTTGAAGCCTGATGGTGTGTGAAGTTAGTGAGCCAAATGGAGTTACTCTCCCACAAGAACCAATCGGCTGATCCTTCTTCAATATGCCCTTCACCAACAGGCTGTGTTTCCTTGATTGAATTAGCTCTCACACCAATATTTGCGTCTAGAGCCTTTGCATTGAGGGCTATCTGAAAACGGCTGTGGCGCTGAAGTTGCCTGTGAATGTGGAGTTGGTAACATGTGAAACCCGCATGTGGAGCATTCGTTTGTGTGGGATGCTCTACCAGGTTCATTCCTATATAATGCACTCAATGGGCACTAAGCATAGAGTGTGAAAACTGAATTTCCTTGAGAACTGCTTGGAAGCCTGATGGTGTGTGAAGTTAGTGAGCCACATGGAGTTGTTCTCCCACAAGAACCACTCGGCTGATCCTTCTTAAATATGCCCTTCACCAACATAAAGTGTTTCCTTGATTGAAATAACTCTCACACCAATATTTGCGTCTAGAGCCTTTGCATTGAGGGCTATCTGAAAACGGCTGTGGCGCTGAAGTTGCCTGTGAATGTGGAGTTGGTGGCATGTGAAACCCGCATGTGGAGCATTCGTTTGTGTGGGATGCTCTACCAGGTTCAATCCTAGATAATGCACTAAAGGGCACTAAGCATAGAGTGTGAAAACTGAGTTTCCTTGAGAGCTGCTTGGAAGCCTGATGGTGTGTGACGTTAGTGAGCCAAATGGAGTTGTTCTCCCACAAGAACCACTCGGCTGATCCTTCTTCAATATGCCCTTCACCAACATGCACTGTTTCCTTTATTGAATTAGCTCTCACACCAATATTTGCGTCTAGAGCCTTTGCATTGAGGGCTATCTGAAAACGGCTGTGGCGCTGAAGTTGCAAGAGAATGTGAAGTTTTTAACATGTGAAACCCGCATGTGGAGCATTCGTTTGTGTGGGATGCTCACCAAGTTTCATTTCAGTTGTAGGCACTCAAAGGGCAGTAAGCATAGAGTGTGAAAATAGAGTTTCCTTGAGAGCTGCTTGGAAGCCTGATGGTGTGTGAAGTTAGTGAGCCAAATGGAGTTGTTCTATCACAAGAACCACTCGGCTGATCCTTCTTCAATATGCCCTTCACCAACATGCAGTGTTTCCTTGATTGAATTAGCTCTCACACCAATATTTGCGTCTAGAGCCTTTGCATTGAGGGCTATCTGAAAACGGCTGTGGCACTGAAGTTGCCTGAGAATGTGGAGTTGGTAACATGTGAAACCCGCATGTGGAGCATTCGTTTGTGTGGGATGCTCACCAAGCTTCATTTCAGTCCAAGGCACTCAAAGGGCACTAAGCATAGAGTGTGAAAACTGGGTTTCCTTTAGAGCTGCTTGGAAGCCTGATGGTGTGTGAAGTTAGTGAGCCAAATGGAGTTGTTCTCCCACAAGAACCACTCGGCTGATCCTTCTTCAATATGCCCTTCACCAACATGCAGTGTTTCCTTGATTGAATTAGCTCTCACACCAATATTTGCGTCTAGAGCCTTTGCATTGAGGGCTATCTGAAAACGGCTGTGGCGCTGAAGTTGCCTGTGAATGTGGAGTTGGTGGCATGTGAAACCCGCATGTGGAGCATTCGTTTCAGTGGGATGCTCACAAAGGATCATTCCAGTTCAAGGCACTCAAAGGGCACTAAGCATAGAGTGTGAAAACTAAGTTTCCTTGAGAGCTGCTTGGAAGCCTGATGGTGTGTGAAGTTAGTGAGCCAAATGGAGTTGTTCTCTCACAGGAACCACTCGGCTGATCCTACTTCAATATGCCTTTCACCAACATGCATTGTTTCCTTGATTGAATTAGCTCTCACACCAATATTTGCATCTAGAGCCTTTGCATTGAGGGCTATCTGAAAACGACTGTGGCGCTGAAGTTGCCTGTGAATGTGGAGTTGGTGTCATGTGAAACCCGCATGTGGAGCATTCGTTTGTGTGGCATGCTCTACCAAGCTTCATTTCAGTCCTAGGCACTCAAAGGGCACTAAGCATAGAGTGTGAAAACTGAGTTTCCTTGAGAGCTGCTTGGAAGCCTGATGGTGTGTGAAGTTAGTGAGCCAAATGGAGTTGTTCTCCCACAAGAACCACTCGGCTGATCCTTCTTCAATATGCCCTTCACCAACATGCAGTGTTTCCTTGATTGAATTAGCTCTCACACCAATATTTGCATCTAGAGCCTTTGCATTGAGGGCTATCTGAAAACGGCTGTGGCGCTGAAGTTGCCTGTGAATGTGGAGTTGGTGGCATGTGAAACCCGCATGTGGAGCATTCGTTTGTGTGGGATGCTCTACCAGGTTCATTCCTAGATAATGCACTCAAAGGGCACTAAGCCTAGAGTGTGAAAACTGAGTTTCCTTGAGAGCTGCTTGGAAGCCTGATGGTGTGTGAAGTTAGTGAGCCAAATGGAGTTGTTCTTCCACAAGAACCACTCGGCTGATGCTTCTTCCATATGCCCTTCACCAACAGGCTGTGTTTCCTTGATTGAATTAGCTCTCACACCAATATTTGCGTCTAGAGCCTTTGCATTGAGGGCTATCTGAAAACGGCTGTGGCACTGAAGTTGCCTGAGAATGTGGAGTTGGTGGCATGTGAAACCCGCATGTGGAGCATTCGTTTGTGTGGGATGCTCACCAAGCTTCATTTCAGTCCAAGGCACTCAAAGGGCACTAAGCATAGAGTGTGAAAACTGGGTTTCCTTTAGAGCTGCTTGGAAGCCTGATGGTGTGTGAAGTTAGTGAGCCAAATGGAGTTGTTCTCCCACAAGAACCACTCGGCTGATCCTTCTTCAATATGCCCTTCACCAACATGCATTGTTTCCTTGATTGAATTAGCTCTCACACCAATATTTGCGTCTAGAGCCTTTGCATTGAGGGCTATCTGAAAACGGCTGTGGCGCTGAAGTTGCCTGTGAATGTGGAGTTGGTGGCATGTGAAACCCGCATGTGGAGCATTCGTTTCAGTGGGATGCTCACAAAGGATCATTCCAGTTCAAGGCACTCAAAGGGCACTAAGCATAGAGTGTGAAAACTAAGTTTCCTTGAGAGCTGCTTGGAAGCCTGATGGTGTGTGAAGTTAGTGAGCCAAATGGAGTTGTTCTCTCACAGGAACCACTCGGCTGATCCTACTTCAATATGCCTTTCACCAACATGCATTGTTTCCTTGATTGAATTAGCTCTCACACCAATATTTGCATCTAGAGCCTTTGCATTGAGGGCTATCTGAAAACGGCTGTGGCGCTGAAGTTGCCTGTGAATGTGGAGTTGGTGTCATGTGAAACCCGCATGTGGAGCATTCGTTTGTGTGGGATGCTCTACCAGGTTCTTTTCTAGATAATGCACTCAAAGGGCACTAAGCATAGAGTGTGAAAACTGAGTTTCCTTGAGAGCTCCTCTGAAGCCTGATGGTGTGTGAAGTTAGTGAGCCAAATGGAGTTGTTCTCCCACAAGAACCACTCGGCTGATCCTTCTTCAATATGCCTTTCACCAACATGCAGTGTTTCCTTGATTGAATTAGCTCTCACACCAATATTTGCGTCTAGAGCCTTTGCATTGAGGGCTATCTGAAAACGGCTGTGGCGCTGAAGTTGCCTGTGAATGTGGAGTTGGTGGCATGTGAAACCCGCATGTGGAGCATTCGTTTGTGTGGGATGCTCTACCAAGCTTCATTTCAGTCCTAGGCACTCAAAGGGCACTAAGCATACAGTGTGAAAACTGAGTTTCCTTGAGAGCTGCTTTGAAGCCTGATGGTGTGTGAAGTTAGCAAGGCAAATGAAGTTACACTCCCACAAGAACCAATCGGCTGATCCTTCTTCAATATGCCCTTCACCAACAGGCTGTGTTTCCTTTTTGGAATTAGCTCTCAGAACAATACTTGCATCTAGAGCCTTTGCATTGAGGGCTATCTGAAAACGGCTGTGGCGCTGAAGTTGCCTGTGAATGTGGAGTTGGTGGCATGTGAAACCCGCATGTGGAGCATTCGTTTGTGTGGGATGCTCTACCAAGCTTCATTTCAGTCCTAGGCACTCAAAGGGCACTAAGCCTAGAGTGTGAAAACTGAGTTTCCTTGAGCTGCTTGGAAGCCTGATGGTGTGTGAAATTAGTGAGCCAAATGGAGTTGTTCTCTCACAAGATCCACTCGGCTTATCCTTCTTCAATATGCCCTTCACCAACATGCAGTGTTTCCTTGATTGAATTAGCTCTCACACCAATATTTGCGTCTAGAGCCTTTGCATTGAGGGCTATCTGAAAACGGCTGTGGCGCTGAAGTTGCCTGTGAATGTGGAGTTGGTGTCATGTGAAACCCGCATGTGGAGCATTCGTTTGTGTGGGATGCTCTACCAGGTTCATTCCTAGATAATACACTCAAAGGGCACTAAGCATAGAGTGTGAAAATTGAGTTTCCTTGAGAGCTGCTTGGAAGCCTGATGGTGTGTGAAGTTAGTGAGCCAAATGGAGTTGTTCTCCCACAAGAACCACTCGGCTGATCCTTCTTCAATATGCCCTTCACCAACATGCAGTGTTTCCTTGATTGAATTAGCTCTCACACCAATATTTGCGTCTAAAGCCTTTGCATTGAGGGCTATCTGAAAACGGCTGTGGCGCTGAAGTTGCCTGAGAATGTGGAGTTGGTGGCATGTGAAACCCGCATGTGGAGCATTCGTTTGTGTGGGATGCTCTACCAGGTTCATTCCTAGATAATGCACTAAAGGGCACTAAGCATAGAGTGTGAAAACTGAGTTTCCTTGAGAGCTGCTTGGAAGCCTGATGGTGTGTGATGTTAGTGAGCCAAATGGAGTTGTTCTCCCACAAGAACCACTCGGCTGATCCTTCTTCAATATGCCCTTCACCAACATGCAGTGTTTCCTTTATTGAATTAGCTCTCACACCAATATTTGCGTCTAGAGCCTTTGCATTGAGGGCTATCTGAAAACGGCTGTGGCGCTGAAGTTGCAAGAGAATGTGAAGTTTTTAACATGTGAAACCCGCATGTGGAGCATTCGTTTGTGTGGGATGCTCACCAAGTTTCATTTCAGTCCTAGGCACTCAAAGGGCAGTAAGCATAGAGTGTGAAAATAGAGTTTCCTTGAGAGCTGCTTGGAAGCCTGATGGTGTGTGAAGTTAGTGAGCCAAATGGAGTTGTTCTCCCACAAGAACCACTCAGCTGATCCTTCTTCAATATGCCCTTCACCAACATGCAGTGTTTCCTTGATTGAATTAGCTCTCACACCAATATTTGCGTCTAGAGCCTTTGCATTGAGGGCTATCTGAAAACGGCTGTGGCACTGAAATTGCCTGAGAATGTGGAGTTGGTGTCATGTGAAACCCGCATGTGGAGCATTCGTTTGTGTGGGATGCTCACCAAGCTTCATTTCAGTCCAAGGCACTCAAAGGGCACTAAGCATAGAGTGTGAAAACTGGGTTTCCTTGAGAGCTGCTTGGAAGCCTGATGGTGTGTGAAGTTAGTGAGCCAAATGGAGTTGTTCTCCCACAAGAACCACTCGGCTGATCCTTCTTCAATATGCCCTTCACCAACATGCAGTGTTTCCTTGATTGAAATAGCTCTCACACCAATATTTGCGTCTAGAGCCTTTGCATTGAGGGCTATCTGAAAACGGCTGTGGCGCTGAAGTTGCCTGTGAATGTGGAGTTGGTGGCATGTGAAACCCGCATGTGGAGCATTCGTTTGTGTGGGATGCTCTACCAGGATCATTCCAGTTCAAGGCACTCAAAGGGCACTAAGCATAGAGTGTGAAAACTAAGTTTCCTTGAGATCTGCTTGGAAGCCTGATGGTGTGTGAAGTTAGTGAGCCAAATGGAGTTGTTCTCTCACAGGAACCACTCGGCTGATCCTTCTTCAATATGCCTTTCACCAACATGCAGTGTTTCCTTGATTGAATTAGCTCTCACACCAATATTTGCATCTAGAGCCTTTGCATTGAGGGCTATCTGAAAACGGCTGTGGCGCTGAAGTTGCCTGAGAATGTGGAGTTGGTGTCATGTGAAACCCGCATGTGGAGCATTCGTTTGTGTGGGATGCTCTACCAGGTTCTTTTCTAGATATTGCACTCAAAGGGCACTAAGCATAGAGTGTGAAAACTGAGTTTCCTTGAGAGCTCCTCTGAAGCCTGATGGTGTGTGAAGTTAGTGAGCCAAATGGAGTTGTTCTCCCACAAGAACCACTCGGCTGATCCTTCTTCAATATGCCTTTCACCAACATGCAGTGTTTCCTTGATTGAATTAGCTCTCACACCAATATTTGCGTCTAGAGCCTTTGCCTTGAGGGCTATCTGAAAACGTCTGTGGCGCTGAAGTTGCCTGAGAATGTGGAGTTGGTGGCATGTGAAACCCGCATGTGGAGCATTCGTTTGTGTGGGATGCTCACCAAGCTTCATTTCAGTCCTAGGCACTCAAAGGGCACTAAGCATAGAGTGTGAAAACTGAGTTTCCTTGAGAGCTGCTTTGAAGCCTGATGGTGTGTGAAGTTAGTGAGCCAAATGGAGTTACTCTCCCACAAGAACCAATCGGCTGATCCTTCTTCAATATGCCCTTCACCAACAGGCTGTGTTTCCTTGATTGAATTAGCTCTCACACCAATATTTGCGTCTAGAGCCTTTGCATTGAGGGCTATCTGAAAACGGCTGTGGCGCTGAAGTTGCCTGTGAATGTGGAGTTGGTGGCATGTGAAACCCGCATGTGGAGCATTCGTTTGTGTGGGATGCTCTACCAGGTTCATTCCTATATAATGCACTCAATGGGCACAAAGCAGAGAGTGTGAAAACTGAGTTTCCTTGAGAACTGCTTGGAAGCCTGATGGTGTGTGAAGTTAGTGAGCCAAATGGAGTTGTTCTCCCACAAGAACCACTCGGCTGATCCTTCTTCAATATGCCCTTCACCAACATAAAGTGTTTCCTTGATTGAATTAGCTCTCACACCAATATTTGCGTCTAGAGCCTTTGCATTGAGGGCTATCTGAAAACGGCTGTGGCGCTGAAGTTGCCTGTGAATGTGGAGTTGGTGGCAAGTGAAACCCGCATGTGGAGCATTCGTTTGTGTGGGATGCTCTACCAGGTTCAATCCTAGATAATGCACTAAAGGGCACTAAGCATAGAGTGTGAAAACTGAGTTTCCTTGAGAGCTGCTTGGAAGCCTGATGGTGTGTGACGTTAGTGAGCCAAATGGAGTTGTTCTCCCACAAGAACCACTCGGCTGATCCTTCTTCAATATGCCCTTCACCAACATGCAGTGTTTCCTTTATTGAATTAGCTCTCACACCAATATTTGCGTCTAGAGCCTTTGCATTGAGGGCTATCTGAAAACGGCTGTGGCGCTGAAGTTGCAAGAGAATGTGAAGTTTTTAACATGTGAAACCCGCATGTGGAGCATTCGTTTGTGTGGGATGCTCACCAAGTTTCATTTCAGTTGTAGGCACTCAAACGGCACTAAGCATAGAGTGTGAAAACTGAGTTTCCTTGAGAGCTGCTTGGAAGCCTGATGGTGTGTGAAGTTAGTGAGCCAAATGCAGTTGTTCTCCCACAAGAACCACTCGGCTGATCCTTCTTCAATATGCCCTTCACCAACATAAAGTGTTTCCTTGATTGAATTAGCTCTCACACCAATATTTGCGTCTAGAGCCTTTGCATTGAGGGCTATCTGAAAACGGCTGTGGCACTGAAGTTGCCTGAGAATGTGGAGTTGGTGGCATGTGAAACCCGCATGTGGAGCATTCGTTTGTGTGGGATGCTCACCAAGCTTCATTTCAGTCCAAGGCACTCAAAGGGCACTAAGCATAGAGTGTGAAAACTGGGTTTCCTTTAGAGCTGCTTGGAAGCCTGATGGTGTGTGAAGTTAGTGAGCCAAATGGAGTTGTTCTCCCACAAGAACCACTCGGCTGATCCTTCTTCAATATGCCCTTCACCAATATGCAGTGTTTCCTTGATTGAATTAGCTCTCACACCAATATTTGCGTCTAGAGCCTTTGCATTGAGGGCTATCTGAAAACGGCTGTGGCGCTGAAGTTGCCTGTGAATGTGGAGTTGGTGGCATGTGAAACCCGCATGTGGAGCATTCGTTTGAGTGGGATGCTCACAAAGGATCATTCCAGTTCAAGGCACTCAAAGGGCACTAAGCATAGAGTGTGAAAACTAAGTTTCCTTGAGAGCTGCTTGGAAGCCTGATGGTGTGTGAAGTTAGTGAGCCAAATGGAGTTGTTCTCTCACAGGAACCACTCGGCTGATCCTTCTTCAATATGCCTTTCACCAACATGCATTGTTTCCTTGATTGAATTAGCTCTCACACCAATATTTACATCTAGAGCCTTTGCATTGAGGGCTATCTGAAAACGGCTGTGGCGCTGAAGTTGCCTGTGAATGTGGAGTTGGTGTCATGTGAAACCCGCATGTGGAGCATTCGTTTGTGTGGGATGCTCTACCAGGTTCATTCCTAGATAATGCACTCAAAGGGCACTAAGCATAGAGTGTGAAAACTGAGTTTCCTTGAGAGCTCCTCTGAAGCCTGATGGTGTGTGAAGTTAGTGAGCCAAATGGAGTTGTTCTCCCACAAGAACCACTCGGCTGATCCTTCTTCAATATGCCTTTCACCAACATGCAGTGTTTCCTTGATTGAATTAGCTCTCACACCAATATTTGCGTCTAGAGCCTTTGCATTGAGGGCTATCTGAAAATGGCTGTGGCGCTGAAGTTGCCTGTGAATGTAGAGTTGGTGTCATGTGAAACCCGCATGTGGAGCATTCGTTTGTGTGGGATGCTCACCAAGCTTCATTTCAGTCCAAGGCACTCAAAGGGCACTAAGCATAGAGTGTGAAAACTGAGTTTCCTTGAGAGCTCCTCTGAAGCCTGATGGTGTGTGAAGTTAGTGAGCCAAATGGAGTTACTCTCCCACAAGAACCAATCGGCTGATCCTTCTTCAATATGCCCTTCACCAACAGGCTGTGTTTCCTTTATTGAATTAGCTCTCAGAACAATACTTGCATCTAGAGCCTTTGCATTGAGGGCTCTCTGAAAACGGCTGTGGCGCTGAAGTTGCCTGTGAATGTGGAGTTGGTGGCATGTGAAACCCGCATGTGGAGCATTCGTTTGTGTGGGATGCTCTACCAAGCTTCATTTCAGTCCTAGGCACTCAAAGGGCACTAAGCATAGAGTGTGAAAACTGAGTTTCCTTGAGAGCTGCTTGGAAGCCTGATGGTGTGTGAAGTTAGTGAGCCAAATGGAGTTGTTCTCCCACAAGAACCACTCGGCTGATCCTTCTTCAATATGCCCTTCACCAACATTCAGTGTTTCCTTGATTGAATTAGCTCTCACACCAATATTTGCATCTAGAGCCTTTGCATTGAGGGCTATCTGAAAACGGCTGTGGCGCTGAAGTTGCCTGTGAATGTGGAGTTGGTGGCATGTGAAACCCGCATGTGGAGCATTCGTTTGTGTGGGATGCTCTACCAGGTTCATTCCTAGATAATGCACTCAAAGGGCACTAAGCCTAGAGTGTGAAAACTGAGTTTCCTTGAGAGCTGCTTGGAAGCCTGATGGTGTGTGAAGTTAGTGATCCAAATGGAGTTGTTCTCCCACAAGAACCACTCGGCTGATGCTTCTTCAATATGCCCTTCACCAACAGGCTGTGTTTCCTTGATTGAATTAGCTCTCACACCAATATTTGCGTCTAGAGCCTTTGCATTGAGGGCTATCTGAAAACGGCTGTGGCGCTGAGGTTGCCTGAGAATGTGGAGTTGGTGGCACGTGAAACCTGCATGTGGAGCATTCATTTGTGTGGGATGCTCTACCAAGCTTCATTTCAGTCCTAGGCACTCAAAGGGCACTAAGCCTAGAGTGTGAAAACTGAGTTTCCTTGAGAGCTGCTTGGAAGCCTGATGGTGTGTGAAGTTAGTGAGCCAAATGGACTTATTCTCAAACAAGAACCACTCGGCTGATCCTTCTTCAATATGCCCTTCACCAACATGCAGTGTTTCCTTGATTGAATTAGCTCTCCCATCAATATTTGCGTCTAGAGCCTTTGCATTGAGGGCTATCTGCAAATGGCTGTGGCGCTGAAGTTGCCTGTGAATGTGGAGTTGGTGGCATGTGAAACCCGCATGTGGAGCATTCGTTTGTGTGGGATGCTCTACCAGGTTCATTTCTAGATAATGCACTCAAAGGGAACTAAGCATAGAGTGTGAAAACTGAGTTTCCTTGAGAGCTGCTTGGAAGCCTGATGGTGTGTGAAGTTAGTGAGCCAAATGGAGTTGTTCTCCCACAAGAACCACTCGGCTGATCCTTCTTCAATATACCCTTCACCTACATGCAGTGTTTCCTTGATTGAATTAGCTCTCACACCAATATTTGCGTCTAGAGCCTTTGCATTGAGGGCTATCTGAAAACGGCTGTGGCGCTGAAGTTGCAAGAGAATGTGAAGTTTTTAACATGTGAAACCCGCATGTGGAGCATTCGTTTGTGTGGGATGCTCACCAAGTTTCATTTCAGTTGTAGGCACTCAAAGGGCAGTAAGCATAGAGTGTGAAAAGAGTTTCCTTGAGAGCTGCTTGGAAGCCTGATGGTGTGTGAAGTTAGTGAGCCAAATGGAGTTGTTCTCCCACAAGAACCACTCGGCTGATCCGTCTTCAATATGCCCTTCACCAACATGCAGTGTTTCCTTGATTGAAATAGCTCTCATACCAATATTTGCGTCTAGAGCCTTTGCATTGAGGGCTATCTGAAAACGGCTGTGGCGCTGAAGTTGCCTGAGAATGTGGAGTTGGTGGCATGTGAAACCTGCATGTAGAGCATTTGTTTGTGTGGGATGCTCACCAAGTTTCATTTCAGTCCTAGGCACTCAAAGGGCACTAAGCCTAGAGTGTGAAAACTGAGTTTCCTTGAGAGCTGCTTGGAAGCCTGATGGTGTGTGAAGTTAGTGAGCCAAATGGAGTTGTTCTCCCACAAGAACCACTCGGCTGATCCTTCTTCAATATGCCCTTCACCAACATGCAGTGTTTCCTTGATTGAATTAGCTCTCACACCAATATTTGCATCTAGAGCCTTTGCATTGAGGGCTATCTGAAAACGGCTGTGGCGCTGAAGTTGCCTGTGAATGTGGAGTTGGTGGCATGTGAAACCCGCATGTGGAGCATTCGTTTGTGTGGGATGCTCTACCAGGTTCATTCCTAGATAATGCACTCAAAGGGCACTAAGCCTAGAGTGTGAAAACTGAGTTTCCTTGAGAGCTGCTTCGAAGCCTGATGGTGTGTGAAGTTAGTGAGCCAAATGGAGTTGTTCTCCCACAAGAACCACTCGGCTGATGCTTCTTCAATATGCCCTTCACCAACAGGCTGTGTTTCCTTGATTGAATTAGCTCTCACACCAATATTTGCGTCTAGAGCCTTTGCATTGAGGGCTATCTGAAAACGGCTGTGGCGCTGAGGTTGCCTGAGAATGTGGAGTTGGTGGCACGTGAAACCTGCATGTGGAGCATTCATTTGTGTGGGATGCTCTACCAAGCTTCATTTCAGTCCTAGGCACTCAAAGGGCACTAAGCCTAGAGTGTGAAAACTGAGTTTCCTTGAGAGCTGCTTCGAAGCCTGATGGTGTGTGAAGTTAGTGAGCCAAATGGACTTATTCTCAAACAAGAACCACTCGGCTGATCCTTCTTCAATATGCCCTTCACCAACATGCAGTGTTTCCTTGATTGAATTAGCTCTCCCATCAATATTTGCGTCTAGAGCCTTTGCATTGAGGGCTATCTGCAAATGGCTGTGGCGCTGAAGTTGCCTGTGAATGTGGAGTTGGTGGCATGTGAAACCCGCATGTGGAGCATTCGTTTGTGTGGGATGCTCTACCAGGTTCATTTCTAGATAATGCACTCAAAGGGAACTAAGCATAGAGTGTGAAAACTGAGTTTCCTTGAGAGCTGCTTGGAAGCCTGATGGTGTGTGAAGTTAGTGAGCCAAATGGAGTTGTTCTCCCACAAGAACCACTCGGCTGATCCTTCTTCAATATACCCTTCACCAACATGCAGTGTTTCCTTTCTTGAATTAGCTCTCACACCAATATTTGCGTCTAGAGCCTTTGCATTGAGGGCTATCTGAAAACGGCTGTGGCGCTGAAGTTGCAAGAGAATGTGAAGTTTTTAACATGTGAAACCCGCATGTGGAGCATTCGTTTGTGTGGGATGCTCACCAAGTTTCATTTCAGTTGTAGGCACTCAAAGGGCAGTAAGCATAGAGTGTGAAAAGAGTTTCCTTGAGAGCTGCTTGGAAGCCTGATGGTGTGTGAAGTTAGTGAGCCAAATGGAGTTGTTCTCCCACAAGAACCACTCGGCTGATCCGTCTTCAATATGCCCTTCACCAACATGCAGTGTTTCCTTGATTGAAATAGCTCTCACACCAATATTTGCGTCTAGAGCCTTTGCATTGAGGGCTATCTGAAAACGGCTGTGGCGCTGAAGTTGCCTGAGAATGTGGAGTTGGTGGCATGTGAAACCTGCATGTAGAGCATTTATTTGTGTGGGATGCTCACCAAGCTTCATTTCAGTCCTAGGCACTCAAAGGGCACTAAGCCTAGAGTGTGAAAACTGAGTTTCCTTGAGAGCTGCTTGGAAGCCTGATGGTGTGTGAAGTTAGTGAGCCAAATGGAGTTGTTCTCCCACAAGAACCACTCGGCTGATCCTTCTTCAATATGCCCTTCACCAACATGCAGTGTTTCCTTGATTGAATTAGCTCTCACACCAATATTTGCATCTAGAGCCTTTGCATTGAGGGCTATCTGAAAACGGCTGTGGCGCTGAAGTTGCCTGTGAATGTGGAGTTGGTGGCATGTGAAACCCGCATGTGGAGCATTCGTTTGTGTGGGATGCTCTACCAGGTTCATTCCTAGATAATGCACTCAAAGGGCACTAAGCCTAGAGTGTGAAAACTGAGTTTCCTTGAGAGCTGCTTGGAAGCCTGATGGTGTGTGAAGTTAGTGAGCCAAATGGAGTTGTTCTTCCACAAGAACCACTCGGCTGATGCTTCTTCAATATGCCCTTCACCAACAGGCTGTGTTTCCTTGATTGAATTAGCTCTCACACCAATATTTGCGTCTAGAGCCTTTGCATTGAGGGCTATCTGAAAACGGCTGTGGCGCTGAGGTTGCCTGAGAATGTGGAGTTGGTGGCACGTGAAACCCGCATGTGGAGCATTCATTTGTGTGGGATGCTCTACCAAGCTTCATTTCAGTCCTAGGCACTCAAAGGGCACTAAGCATAGAGTGTGAAAACTGAGTTTCCTTGAGCTGCTTGGAAGCCTGATGGTGTGTGAAGTTAGTGAGCCAAATGGACTTATTCTCAAACAAGAACCACTCGGCTGATCCTTCTTCAATATGCCCTTCACCAACATGCAGTGTTTCCTTGATTGAATTAGCTCTCCCACCAATATTTGCGTCTAGAGCCTTTGCATTGAGGGCTATCTGAAAATGGCTGTGGCGCTGAAGTTGCCTGAGAATGTGGAGTTGGTGGCATGTGAAACCCGCATGTGGAGCATTCGTTTGTGTGGGATGCTCTACCAGGTTCATTTCTAGATAATGCACTCAAAGGGCACTAAGCATAGAGTGTGAAAACTGAGTTTCCTTGAGAGCTGCTTGGAAGCCTGATGGTGTGTGAAGTTAGTGAGCCAAATGCAGTTGTTCTCCCACAAGAACCACTCGGCTGATCCTTCTTCAATATGCCCTTCAGCCACATAAAGTGTTTCCTTGATTGAATTATCTCTCACACCAATATTTGCGTCTAGAGCCTTTGCATTGAGGGCTATCTGAAAACGGCTGTGGCGCTGAAGTTGCCTGTGAATGTGGAGTTGGTGTCATGTGAAACCCGCATGTGGAGCATTCGTTTGTGTGGGATGCTCACCAAGTTTCATTTCAGTTGTAGGCACTCAAAGGGCAGTAAGCATAGAGTGTGAAAATAGAGTTTCCTTGAGAGCTGCTTGGAAGCCTGATGGTGTGTGAAGTTAGTGAGCCAAATGGAGTTGTTCTCCCACAAGAACCACTCGGCTGATCCGTCTTCAATATGCCCTTCACCAACATGCAGTGTTTCCTTGATTGAAATAGCTCTCACACCAATATTTGCGTCTAGAGCCTTTGCATTGAGGGCTATCTGAAAACGGCTGTGGCGCTGAAGTTGCCTGAGAATGTGGAGTTGGTGGCATGTGAAACCTGCATGTAGAGCATTTGTTTGTGTGGGATGCTCACCAAGCTTCATTTCAGTCCTAGGCACTCAAAGGGCACTAAGCATAGAGTGTGAAAACTGAGTTTCCTTGAGAGCTGCTTGGAAGCCTGATGGTGTGTGAAGTTAGTGAGCCAAATGGAGTTGTTCTATCACAAGAACCACTCGGCTGATCCTTCTTCAATATGCCCTTCACCAACATGCAGTGTTTCCTTGATTGAAATAACTCTCACACCAATATTTGCGTCTAGAGCCTTTGCATTGAGGGCTATCTGAAAACGGCTGTGGCGCTGAAGTTGCCTGAGAATGTGGAGTTGGTGGCATGAGAAACCCGCATGTGGAGCATTCGTTTGTGTGGGATGCTCTACCAGGTTCATTTCTACATAATGCACTTAAAGGGCACTAAGCATAGAGTGTGAAAACTGAGTTTCCTTGAGAGCTGCTTGGAAGCCTGATGGTGTGTGAAGTTAGTGAGCCAAATGCAGTTGTTCTCCCACAAGAACCACTCGGCTGATCCTTCTTCAATATGCCCTTCACCAACATGCAGTGTTTCCTTGATTGAATTAGCTCTCACACCAATATTTGCTTCTAGAGCCTTTGCATTGAGGGCAATCAGAAAACGGCTGTGGCGCTGAAGTTGCCTGTGAATGTGGAGTTGGTGGCATGTGAAACCCGCATGTGGAGCATTCGTTTGTGTGGGATGCTAACAAACATCATTTCAGTCCTAGGCACTCAAAGGGCACTAAGCATAGAGTGTGAAAACTGAGTTTCCTTGAGAGCTGCTTGAAAGCCTGATGGTGTGTGAAGTCAGTGAGCCAAATGGAGTTGTTCTCCCACAAGAACCTCTCGGCTGATCCTTCTTCAATATTCCCTTCACCAACATGCAGTGTTTCCTTGATTGAATTAGCTCTCACACCAATATTTGCGTCCAGAGCCATTGCATTGAGGGCTCTCTGTAAACAGCTGTGGCGCTAAAGTTGCCTGAGAATGTGGAGTTGGTGGCATGTGAAACCCGCATGTGGAGCATTAGTTTTTGTGGGATGCTCTACCAGGTTCTTTCCTAGATAATGCACTCAAAGGGCACTAAGCCTAGAGTGTGAAAACTGAGTTTCCTTGAGAGCTGCTTGGAAGCCTGATGGTGTGTGAAGTTAGTGAGCCAAATGGAGTTGTTCTCCCACAAGAACCACTCGGCTGATCCTTCTTCAATATGCCCTTCACCAACATGCAGTGTTTCCTTGATTGAATTAGATCTCACACCAATATTTGCGTCCAGATCTTTGCATTGAGGGCTATCTGAAAACGGCTGTGGCGCTGAAGTTGCCTGAGAATGTGGAGTTGGTGGCATATTAAACCCGCATGTGGAGCATTCGTTTTTGTGGGATGCTCTACCAGGTTCATTCCTAGATAATGCACTAAAGTGCACTAAGCATAGAGTGTGAAAACTGAGTTTCCTTGAGAGCTGCTTGGAAGCCTGATGGTGTGTGAAGTCAGTGAGCCAAATGGAGTTGTTCTCCCACAAGAACCACTCGGCTGATCCTTCTTCAATATGCCCTTCACCAACATGCAGTGTTTCCTTGATTGAATTAGCTCTCACACCAATATTTGCGTCTAGAGCCTTTGCATTGAGGGCTATCTGAAAACGGCTGTGGCGCTGAAGTTGCCTGAGAATGTGGAGTTTTGGCATGTGAAACCCGCATGTGGAGCATTCGTTTGTGTAGGATGCTCTAAAAGGTTCATTCCTAGATAATGCACTAGAGAGCACGAAGCATAGAGTGTGAAAACTGAGTTTCCTTGAGAGCTGCTTGGAAGCCCGGTGGTGTGTGAAGTTAGTGAGCCAAATGGAGTTGTTCTCCCACAAGAACCACTCGGCTGATCCTTCTTCAATATGCCCTTCACCAACATGCAGTGTTTCCTTGATTGAATTAGCTCTCACACCAATATTTGCGTCTAGAGCCTTTGCATTGAGGGCTATCTGAAAACGGCTTTGGCGCTGAAGGTTCCTGTGAATGTGGAGTTGGTGGCATGTGAAACCCGCATGTGGAGCATTCGTTTGCGTGGGATGCTCACCAAGTTTCATTTCGGTCCTAGGCACTCAACGGGCACTAAACATAGAGTGTGAAAACTGAGTTTCCTTGAGAGCTGCTTGGAAGCCTGATGGTGTGTGAAGTTCGTGAGCCAAATGGAGTTGTTCTCCCACAAGAACCACTCGGCTGATCCTTCTTCAATAAGCCCTTCACCAACATGCAGTGTTTCCTTGATTGAATTAGCTCTCACACCAATATTTGTGTCCAGAGCCTTTGCATTGAGGGCTATCTGAAAACGGCTGTGGCGCTGAAGTTGCCTGTGAATGTGAAGTTGGTGGCATGTGAAACCCGCATGTGGAGCATTCGTTTGTGTGGGATGCTCTACTAGTTTTATATTAGTCCTAGGCACTCAAAGGGCATTAAGCATAGAGTGTGAAAACTGAGTTTCCTTGAGAGCTGCTTGGAAGCCTGATGGTGTGTGAAGTTAGTAAGCCAAATGGAGTTGTTTTCCCACAAGAACCACTCGGCTGCTCCTTCTTCAATATGCCCTTCACCAACATGCAGTGTTTCCTTGATTGAATTAGCTCTCACACCAATATTTGCGTCCAGATCTTTGCATTGAGGGCTATCTGAAAACGGCTGTGGCCCTGAAGTTGCCTGTGAATGTGGAGTTGGTGGCATGTGAAACCCGCATGTGGAGCATTCGTTTGTGTGGGATGCTCACGAAGCATCAATTCATTCCTAGGCACTCAAAGGGCACTAAGCATAGAGTGTGAAAACTGAGTTTCCTTGAGAGCTGCTTGGAAGCCTGATGGTGTGTGAAGTTAGTGAGCCAAATGGAGTTGTTCTCCCAAAAGAACCACTCGGCTGATCCCTCTTCAATATGCCCTTCACCAACAGGCTGTGTTTCCTTGATTGAATTAGCTCTCACACCAATATTTGTGTCTAGAGCCTTTGCAGTGAGGGCTATCTGAAAATGGCTTAGGCGCTGAAGTTGCCTGTGAATGTGAAGTTGGTGGCATGTGAAACCCGCATGTGGAGCATTCATTTGTGTGGGATGTTAACAAACATCATTTCAGTCCTAGCCACTCAAAGGGCACTAAGCCTAGAGTGTGAAAACTGAGTTTCCTTGAGAGCTGCTTGGAAGCCTGATGGTGTGTGAAGTTAGTGAGCCAAATGGAGTTGTTCTCCCACAAGAACCACTCAGCTGATCCTTCTTCAATATGCCCTTCACCAACATGCAGTGTTTCCTTGATTGAATTAGCTCTCACACCAATATTTGCGTCTAGAGCCATTGCATTGAGGGCTATCTGAAAACGGCTGTGGCGCTGAAGTTGCCTGTGAATGTGGAGTTGGTGTCATGTGAAACCCGCATGTGGAGCATTCGTTTGTGTGGGATGCTCTACCAGGTTCATTCCTAGATAATGCACTCAAAGAGCACTAAGCATAGAGTGTGAAAACTGAGTTTCCTTGAGAGCTGCTTGGAAGCCTGATGGTGTGTGAAGTTAGTGAGCCAAATGGAGTTGTTCTCCCACAAGAACCACTCGGCTGATCCTTCTTCAATATGCCCTTCACCAACATGCAGTGTTTCCTTGATTGAATTAGCTCTCACACCAATATTTGCGTCTAGAGCCTTTGCATTGAGGGCTATCTGAAAACGGCTGTGGCGCTGAAGTTGCCTGTGAATGTGGAGTTGGTGGCATGTGAAACCCGCATGTGGAGCATTCGTTTGTGTGGGATGCTCACGAAGCATCATTTCAGTCCTAGGCACTCAAAGGGCACTAAGCATAGAGTGTGAAAACTGAGTTTCCTTGAGAGCTGCTTGGAAGCCTGATGGTGTGTGAAGTTATTGAACCAAATGGAGTTGTTCTCCCACAAGAACCACTCGGCTGATCCTTCTTCAATATGCCCTTCACCAACATGAAGTGTTTCCTTGATTGAATTAGCTCTCACACCAATATTTGCGTCCAGAGCCATTGCATTGAGGGCTATCGGAAAACGGCTGTGGCGCTGAAGTTGCCTGAGTATGTGGAGTTGGTGGCATGTGAAACCTGCATGTAGAGCATTCGTTTGTGTGGGATGCTCACTAAGCTTCATTTCAGTCCTAGGCACTCAAAGGGCACTAAGCATAGAGTGTGAAAACTGAGTTTCCTTGAGAGCTGCTTGGAAGCCTGATGGTGTGTGACGTTAGTGAGCCAAATGGAGTTGTTCTCCCACAAGAACCACTCAGCTGATCCTTCTTCAATATGCCCTTCACCAACATGAAGTGTTTCCTTGATTGAATTAGCTCTCACACCAATATTTGCGTCTAGAGCCATTGCATTGAGGGCTATCTGAAAACGGCTTTGGCGCTGAAGTTGCCTGAGAATGTGGAGTTGGTGGCATGTGAAACCCGCATGTGGAGCATTCGTTTGTGTGGGATGCTCTACCAGGTTCATTCCTAGATAATGCACTCAAAGGACACTAAGCATAGAGTGTGAACACTGAGTTTCCTTGAGAGCTGCTTGGAAGCCTGATGGTGTGTGAAGTTAGTGAGCCAAATGGAGTTGTTCTCCCACAAGAACCACTCGGCTGATCCTTCTTATCAATATGCCCTTCACAAACATGCAATATTTCTTTGATTCAATCAGCTCTCACACCAATATTTGCGTGTAGAGCCTTTGCATTGAGGGCTATCTGAAAACGGCTGTGGCGCTGAAGTTGCCTGAGAATGTGGAGTTGGTGGCATGTGAAACCCGCATGTGGAGCATTCGTTTGTGTGGGATGCTCACCAAGCTTCATTTCAGTACTAGGCACTCAAAGGGCACTAAGCATAGAGTGTGAAAACTGAGTTTCCTTGAGAGCTGCTTGGAAGCCTGATGGTGTGTGAAGTTAGTGAACCAAATGGAGTTGTTCTCCCACAAGAACCACTCGGCTGATCCTTCTTCAATATGCCCTTCACCAACATGCAGTGTTTCCTTGATTGAATTAGCTCTCACACCAATATTTGCGTCTAGAGCCTTTGCATTGAGGGCTATCTGAAAACGGCTGTGGCGCTGAAGTTGCCTGTGAATGTGGAGTTGGTGGCATGTGAAACCCGCATGTGGAGCATTCGTTTGTGTGGGATGCTCTACCAGGTTCATTTCTAGATAATGCACTCAAAGGGCGCTAAGCATAGAGTGTGAAAACTGAGTTTCCTTGAGAGCTGCTTGGAAGCCTGATGGTGTGTGAAGTTAGTGAACCAAATGGAGTTGTTCTCCCACAAGAACCACTCGGCTGATCCTTCTTCAATATGCCCTTCACCAACATGCAGTGTTTCCTTGATTGAATTAGCTCTCACACCAATATTTGCGTCTAGAGCCTTTGCATTGAGGGCTATCTGAATACGGCTGTGGCCCTGAAGTTGCCTGAGACTGTGGAGTTGGTAACATGTGAAACCCGCATGTGGAGCATTCGTTTGTGTGGGATGCTCTACCAGGTTCATTCCTAGACAATGCACTAAAGGGCACTAAGCATAGAGTGTGAAAACTGAGTTTCCTTGAGAGCTGCTTGGAAGCCTGATGGTGTGTGAAGTCAGTGAGCCAAATGGAGTTGTTCTCCCACAAGAACCCCTCGGCTGATCCTTCTTCAATATGCCCTTCACCAACATGCTGTGTTTCCTTGATTGAATTAGCTCTCACACCAATATTTGCGTCTAGAGCCTTTGCATTGAGTGCTATCTGAAAACGGCTGTGGCGCTGAAGTTGCCTGAGAATGTGGAGTTGGTGGCATGTGAAACCCGCATGTGGAGCATTCGTTTGTGTGGGATGCTCACCAAGCTTCATTTCAGTCCTAGGCACTCAAAGGGCACTAAGCATAGAGTGTGAAAACTGAGTTTCCTTGAGAGCTGCTTGGAAGCCTGATGGTGTGTGAAGTTAGTGAGCCAAATGCAGTTGTTCTCCCACAAGAACCACTCGGCTGATCCTTCTTCAATATGCCCTTCACCAACATGCAGTATTTCTTTGATTCAATCAGCTCTCACACAAATATTTGCGTCTAGAGCCTTTGCATTGAGGGCTATCTGAAAACGGCTGTGGCGCTGAAGTTGCCTGTGAATGTGGAGTTGGTGGCATGTGAAACCCGCATGTGGAGCATTCGTTTGTGTGGGATGCTCACCAAGCTTCATTTCAGTCCTAGGCACTCAAAGAGCACTAAGCATAGAGTGTGAAAACTGAGTTTCCTTGAGAGCTGCTTGGAAGCCTGATGGTGTGTGAAGTTAGTGAGCCAAATGGAGTTGTTCTCCCACAAGAACCACTCGGATGATCCTTCTTCAATATGCCCTTCACCAACATGCAGTGTTTCCTTGATTGAATTAGCTCTCACACCAATATTTGCGTCCAGAGCCTTTGCATTGAGGGCTATCTGAAAACGGCTGTGGCGCTGAAGTTGCCTGAGAATGTGGAGTTGGTGGCATGTGAAACCCGCATGTGGAGCATTTGTTTGTGTGGGATGCTCTCGAAGCATTCTATTTCAGTCCTAGGCACTCAAAGGGCACTAAGCATAGAGTGTGAAAACTGAGTTTCCTTGAGAGCTGCTTGGAAGCCTGATGGTGTGTGAAGTTATTGAACCAAATGGAGTTGTTCTCCCACAAGAACCACTCGGCTGATCCTTCTTCAATATGCCCTTCACCAACATGCAGTGTTTCCTTGATTGAATTAGCTCTCCATCAATATTTGCGTCTAGAGCCTTTGCATTGAGGGCTATCTGCAAATGGCTGTGGCGCTGAAGTTGCCTGTGAATGTGGAGTTGGTGGCATGTGAAACCCGCATGTGGAGCATTCGTTTGTGTGGGATGCTCTACCAGGTTCATTTCTAGATAATGCACTCAAAGGGAACTAAGCATAGAGTGTGAAAACTGAGTTTCCTTGAGAGCTGCTTGGAAGCCTGATGGTGTGTGAAGTTAGTGAGCCAAATGGAGTTGTTCTCCCACAAGAACCACTCGGCTGATCCTTCTTCAATATACCCTTCACCTACATGCAGTGTTTCCTTGATTGAATTAGCTCTCACACCAATATTTGCGTCTAGAGCCTTTGCATTGAGGGCTATCTGAAAACGGCTGTGGCGCTGAAGTTGCAAGAGAATGTGAAGTTTTTAACATGTGAAACCCGCATGTGGAGCATTCGTTTGTGTGGGATGCTCACCAAGTTTCATTTCAGTTGTAGGCACTCAAAGGGCAGTAAGCATAGAGTGTGAAAAGAGTTTCCTTGAGAGCTGCTTGGAAGCCTGATGGTGTGTGAAGTTAGTGAGCCAAATGGAGTTGTTCTCCCACAAGAACCACTCGGCTGATCCGTCTTCAATATGCCCTTCACCAACATGCAGTGTTTCCTTGATTGAAATAGCTCTCACACCAATATTTGCGTCTAGAGCCTTTGCATTGAGGGCTATCTGAAAACGGCTGTGGCGCTGAAGTTGCCTGAGAATGTGGAGTTGGTGGCATGTGAAAACCTGCATGTAGAGCATTTGTTTGTGTGGGATGCTCACCAAGCTTCATTTCAGTCCTAGGCACTCAAAGGGCACTAAGCCTAGAGTGTGAAAACTGAGTTTCCTTGAGAGCTGCTTGGAAGCCTGATGGTGTGTGAAGTTAGTGAGCCAAATGGAGTTGTTCTCCCACAAGAACCACTCGGCTGATCCTTCTTCAATATGCCTTCACCAACATGCAGTGTTTCCTTGATTGAATTAGCTCTCACACCAATATTTGCATCTAGAGCCTTTGCATTGAGGGCTATCTGAAAACGGCTGTGGCGCTGAAGTTGCCTGTGAATGTGGAGTTGGTGGCATGTGAAACCCGCATGTGGAGCATTCGTTTGTGTGGGATGCTCTACCAAGTTCATTCCTAGATAATGCACTCAAAGGGCACTAAGCCTAGAGTGTGAAAACTGAGTTTCCTTGAGAGCTGCTTGGAAGCCTGATGGTGTGTGAAGTTAGTGAGCCAAATGGAGTTGTTCTCCCACAAGAACCACTCGGATGATCCTTCTTCAATATGCCCTTCACCAACATGCAGTGTTTCCTTGATTGAATTAGCTCTCACACCAATATTTGCGTCCAGAGCCTTTGCATTGAGGGCTATCTGAAAACGGCTGTGGCGCTGAAGTTGCCTGAGAATGTGGAGTTGGTGGCATGTGAAACCCGCATGTGGAGCATTTGTTTGTGTGGGATGCTCTCGAAGCATCATTTCAGTCCTAGGCACTCAAAGGGCACTAAGCATAGAGTGTGAAAACTGAGTTTCCTTGAGAGCTGCTTGGAAGCCTGATGGTGTGTGAAGTTATTGAACCAAATGGAGTTGTTCTCCCACAAGAACCACTCGGCTGATCCTTCTTCAATATGCCCTTCACCAACATGCAGTGTTTCCTTGATTGAATTAGCTCTCCCATCAATATTTGCGTCTAGAGCCTTTGCATTGAGGGCTATCTGCAAATGGCTGTGGCGCTGAAGTTGCCTGTGAATGTGGAGTTGGTGGCATGTGAAACCCGCATGTGGAGCATTCGTTTGTGTGGGATGCTCTACCAGGTTCATTTCTAGATAATGCACTCAAAGGGAACTAAGCATAGAGTGTGAAAACTGAGTTTCCTTGAGAGCTGCTTGGAAGCCTGATGGTGTGTGAAGTTAGTGAGCCAAATGGAGTTGTTCTCCCACAAGAACCACTCGGCTGATCCTTCTTCAATATACCCTTCACCTACATGCAGTGTTTCCTTGATTGAATTAGCTCTCACACCAATATTTGCGTCTAGAGCCTTTGCATTGAGGGCTATCTGAAAACGGCTGTGGCGCTGAAGTTGCAAGAGAATGTGAAGTTTTTAACATGTGAAACCCGCATGTGGAGCATTCGTTTGTGTGGGATGCTCACCAAGTTTCATTTCAGTTGTAGGCACTCAAAGGGCAGTAAGCATAGAGTGTGAAAAGAGTTTCCTTGAGAGCTGCTTGGAAGCCTGATGGTGTGTGAAGTTAGTGAGCCAAATGGAGTTGTTCTCCCACAAGAACCACTCGGCTGATCCGTCTTCAATATGCCCTTCACCAACATGCAGTGTTTCCTTGATTGAAATAGCTCTCACACCAATATTTGCGTCTAGAGCCTTTGCATTGAGGGCTATCTGAAAACGGCTGTGGCGCTGAAGTTGCCTGAGAATGTGGAGTTGGTGGCATGTGAAACCCGCATGTGGAGCATTCGTTTGTGTGGGATGCTCACCAAGCTTCATTTCAGTCCTAGGCACTCAAAGGGCACTAAGCATAGAGTGTGAAAACTGAGTTTCA
>NW_026699381.1:0-83721 GCF_030435755.1 Ochotona princeps
GAGCTAATTCAATCAAGGAAACACTGCATGTTGGTGAAGGGCATATTGAAGAAGGATCAGCGGAGTGGTTCTTGTGGGAGAACAGCTCCATTTGGCTCACTAACTTCACACACCATCAGGCTTCCAAGCAGCTCTCAAGGAAACTCAGTTTTCACACTCTATGCTTAGTGCCCTTTGAGTGCATTATCTGGGAGTGAACCTGGTAGAGCATCCCACACAAACGGATGCTCCACATGAGGGTTTCACATGCCAGCAACTCAACATTCTCAGGCAACTTGAGCGCCACAGCCGTTTTCAGATAGCCCTCAATGCAAAGGCTCTAGACGCAAATATTGGTGTGAGAGCTAATTCAATCAAGGAAACACTGCATGTTGGTGAAGGGCATATTGAAGAAGGATCAGCCGAGTGGTTCTTGTGGGAGAACAACTCCATTTGGCTCACTAACTTCACACACCATCAGGCTTCCAAGCAGCTCTCAAGGAAACTCAGTTTTCACACTCTATGCTTAGTGCCCTTTGAGTGCATTATCTAGGAATGAACCTGGTAGAGCATCCCACACAAACGAATGCTCCACATGCGGGTTTCACATGCCACCAACTCCACATTCTCAGGCAACTTGAGCGCCACAGCCGTTTTCAGATAGCCCTCAATGCAAAGGCTCTAGACGCAAATATTGGTGTGAGAGCTAATTCAATCAAGGAAACACTGCATGTTGGTGAAGAGCATATTGAAGAAGGATCAGCGGAGTGGTTCTTGTGGGAGAACAACTCCATTTGGCTCACTAACTTCACACACCATCAGGCTTCCAAGCAGCTCTCAAGGAAACTCAGTTTTCACACTCTATGCTTAGTGCCCTTTGAGTGCATTATCTAGGAATGAACCTGGTAGAGCATCCCACACAAACGAATACTCCACATGCGGGTTTCACATGCCACCAACTCCACATTCTCAGGCAACTTGAGCGCCACAGCCATTTTCAGATAGCCCTCAATGCAAAGGCTCTAGACGCAAATATTGGTGTGAGAGCTAATTCAATCAAGGAAACACTGCATGTTGGTGAAGGGCATATTGAAGAAGGATCAGCCGAGTGGTTCTTGTGGGAGAACTACTCCATTTGGCTCACTAACTTCACACACCATCAGGCTTCCAAGCAGCTCTCAAGGAAACTCAGTTTTCACACTCTATGCTTAGTGCCCTTTGAGTGTATTATCTAGGAATGAACCTGGTAGAGCATCCCACACAAACGAATACTCCACATGCGGGTTTCACATGCCACCAACTCCACATTCTCAGGCAACTTCAGCGCCACAGCCATTTTCAGATAGCCCTCAATGCAAAGGCTCTAGACGCAAATATTGGTGTGAGAGCTAATTCAATCAAGGAAACACTGCATGTTGGTGAAGGGCATATTGAAGAAGGATCAGCCGAGTGGTTCTTGTGGGAGAACAACTCCATTTGGCTCACTAACTTCACACACCATCAGGCTTCCAAGCAGCTCTCAAGGAAACTCAGTTTTCACACTCTATGCTTAGTGTCCTTTGAGTGCCTAGGACTGAAATGAAGCTTGATGAGCATCCCACACAAAGGAATGCTCCACATGCGGGTTTCACATGCCACCAACTCCACATTCTCAGGCAACTTCAGCGCCACAGCCGTTTTCAGATAGCCCTCAATGCAAAGGCTCTAGACGCAAATATTGGTGTGAGAGCTAATTCAATCAAGGAAACACTGCATGTTGGTGAAGGGCATATTGAAGAAGGATCAGCCGAGTGCTTCTTGTGGGAGAACTACTCCATTTGGCTCACTAACTTCACACACCATCAGGCTTCCAAGCAGCTCTCAAGGAAACTCAGTTTTCACAGTCTATGCTTAGTGCCCTTTGAGTGCATTATCTAGGAATGAACCTGGTAGAGCATCCCACACAAACCAATGCTCCACATGCGGGTTTCACATGCCACCAACTCCACATTCTCAGGCAACTTCAGCGCCACAGCCGTATTCAGATAGCCCTCAATGCAAAGGCTCTAGACGCAAATATTGGTGTGAGAGCTAATTCAATCAAGGAAACACTGCATGTTGGTGAAGGGCATATTGAAGAAGGATCAGCCGAGTGGTTCTTGTGGGAACACAACTCCATTTGGCTCACTAACTTCACACACCATCAGGCTTCCAAGCAGCTCTCAAGGAAACTCAGTTTTCACACTCTATGCTTAGTGCCCTTTGAGTGCCAAGGACTGAAATGAAGCTTGGTGAGCATCCCACACAAACGAATGCTCCACATGCGGGTTTCACATGCCACCAACTCCACATTCTCAGGCAACTTCAGCGCCACAGCCCTTTTCAGATAGCCCTCAATGCAAAGGCTCTAGACGCAAATATTGGTGTGAGAGCTAATTCAATCAAGGAAACACTGCATGTTGGTGAAGGGCATATTGAAGAAGGATCAGCCGAGTGGTTCTTGTGGGAGAACTACTCCATTTGGCTCACTAACTTCACACACCATCAGGCTTCCAAGCAGCTCTCAAGGAAACTCAGTTTTCACACTCTATGCTTAGTGCCCTTTGAGTGCATTATCTAGGAATGAACCTGATAGAGCATCCCACACAAACGAATACTCCACATGCGGGTTTCACATGCCACCAACTCCACATTCTCAGGCAACTTGAGCGCCACAGCCATTTTCAGATAGCCCTCAATGCAAAGGCTCTAGACGCAAATATTGGTGTGAGAGCTAATTCAATCAAGGAAACACTGCATGTTGGTGAAGGGCATATTGAAGAAGGATCAGCCGAGTGGTTCTTGTGGGAGAACAACTCCATTTGGCTCACTAACTTCACACACCATCAGGCTTCCAAGCAGCTCTCAAGGAAACTCAGTTTTCACACACTATGCTTAGTGCCCTTTGAGTGCCTAGGACTGAAATGAAGCTTGGTGAGCATCCCACACAAACGAATGCTCCACATGCGGGTTTCACATGCCACCAACTCCACATTCTCAGGCAACTTCAGCGCCACAGCCCTTTTCAGATAGCCCTCAATGCAAAGGCTCTAGACGCAAATATTGGTGTGAGAGCTAATTCAATCAAGGAAACACTGCATGTTGGTGAAGGGCATATTGAAGAAGGATCAGCCGAGTGGTTCTTGTGGGAGAACAACTCCATTTGGCTCACTAACTTCACACACCATCAGGCTTCCAAGCAGCTCTCAAGGAAACTCAGTTTTCACACACTATGCTTAGTGCCCTTTGAGTGCCTAGGACTGAAATGAAGCTTGATGAGCATCCCACACAAACGAATGCTCCACATGCGGGTTTCACATGCCACCAACTCCACATTCTCAGGCAACTTGAGCGCCACAGCCGTTTTCAGATAGCCCTCAATGCAAAGGCTCTAGACGCAAATATTGGTGTGAGAGCTAATTCAATCAAGGAAACACTGCATGTTGGTGAAGGGCATATTGAAGAAGGATCAGCCGAGTGGTTATTGTGGGAGAACAACTCCATTTGGCTCACTAACTTCACACACCATCAGGCTTCCAAGCTGCTCTCAAGAAAATCAGTTTTCACAGTCTATGCTTAGTGCCCTTTGAGTGCATTATCTAGGAATGAACCTGGTAGAGCATCCCACACAAACGAATGCTCCACATGCGGGTTTCACATGCCACCAACTCCACATTCTCAGGCAACTTGAGCGCCACAGCCGTTTTCAGATAGCCCTCAATGCAAAGGCTCTAGACGCAAATATTGGTGTGAGAGTCAATTCAATCAAGGAAACACTGCATGTTGGTGAACGGCATATTGAAGAAGCATCAGCCGAGTGGTTCTTGTGGGAGAACAACTCCATTTGGCTCACTAACTTCACACTCCACCAGGCTTCCAAGCAGCTCTCAAGGAAACTCAGTTTTCACAATCTATGCTTAGTGCCCTTTGAGTGTATTATCTAGGAATGAACTGGTGGAGCATCCCACACAAACGAATGCTCCACATGCGGGTTTCACATGCCACCAACTCCACATTCTCAGGCAACTTGAGCGCCACAGCCGTTTTCAGATAGCCCTCAATGCAAAGGCTCTAGATGCAAATATTGGTGTGAGAGCTAATTCAATCAAGGAAACACTGCATGTTGGTGAACGGCATATTGAAGAAGCATCAGCCGAGTGGTTCTTGTGGGAGAACAACTCCATTTGGCTCACTAACTTCACACTCCACCAGGCTTCCAAGCAGCTCTCAAGGAAACTCAGTTTTCACACTCTATGCTTAGTGCCCTTTGAGTGTATTATCTAGGAATGAACTGGTGGAGCATCCCACACAAACGAATGCTCCACATGCGGGTTTCACATGCCACCAACTCCACATTCTCAGGCAACTTGAGCGCCACAGCCGTTTTCAGATAGCCCTCAATGCAAAGGCTCTAGATGCAAATATTGGTGTGAGAGCTAATTCAATCAAGGAAACACTGCATGTTGGTGAAGGGCATATTGAAGAAGCATCAGCCGAGTGGTTCTTGTGGGAGAACTACTCCATTTGGCTCACTAACTTCACACACCATCAGGCTTCCAAGCAGCTCTCAAGAAACTCAGTTTTCACACTCTATGCTTAGTGCCCTTTGAGTGCATTATCTATGAATGAACCTGGTAGAGCATCCCACACAAACGAATGCTCCACATGCGGGTTTCACATGCCACCAACTCCACATTCTCAGGCAACTTCAGCACCACAGCCGTTTTCAGATAGCCCTCAAAAAAAGGCTCTAGACGCAAATATTGGTGTGAGAGTCAATTCAATCAAGGAAACACTGCATGTTGGTGAAGGGCATATTGAAGAAGGATCAGCGGAGTGGTTCTTGTGGGAGAACAACTCCATTTGGCTCACTAACTTCACACACCATCAGGCTTCCAAGCAGCTCTCAAGGAAACTCAGTTTTCACACTCTATGCTTAGTGCCCTTTGAGTGCATTATCTAGGAATGAACCCGGTAGAGCATCCCACACAAACCAATGCTCCACATGCGGGTTTCACATGCCACCAACTCCACATTCTCAGGCAACTTCAGCGCCACGGCCGTTTTCAGATAGCGCTCAATGCAAAGGATCGAGACGCAAATATTGGTGTGAGAGCTAATTCAATCAAGGAAACACTGCATGTTGGTGAAGGGCATATTGAAGAAGGATCAGCCGAGTGGTTCTTGTGGGAGAACAGCTCCATTTGGCTCACTAACTTCACACACCATCAGGCTTCCAAGCAGCTCTCAAGGAAACTCAGTTTTCACACTCTATGCTTAGTGCCCTTTGAGTGCCAAGGACTGAAATGAAGCTTGGTGAGCATCCCACACACACGAATGCTCCACATGCGGGTTTCACATGCCACCAACTCCACATTCTCAGGCAACTTCAGCGCCACAGCCGTTTTCAGATAGCCCTCAATGCAAAGGCTCTAGACGCAAATATTGGTGTGAGAGCTAATTCAATCAAGGAAACACTGCATGTTGGTGAAGGGCATATTGAAGAAGGATCAGCCGAGTGGTTCTTGTGGGAGAACAACTCCATTTGGCTCACTAACTTCACACACCATCAGGCTTCCAAGCTGCTCTCAAGAAAATCAGTTTTCACAGTCTATGCTTAGTGCCCTTTGAGTGCATTATCTAGGAATGAACCTGGTAGAGCATCCCACACAAACGAATGCTCCACATGCGGGTTTCACATGCCACCAACTCCACATTCTCAGGCAACTTGAGCGCCACAGCCGTTTTCAGATAGCCCTCAATGCAAAGGCTCTAGACGCAAATATTGGTGTGAGAGTCAATTCAATCAAGGAAACACTGCATGTTGGTGAAGGGCATATTGAAGAAGCATCAGCCGAGTGGTTCTTGTGGGAGAACAACTCCATTTGGCTCACTAACTTCACACTCCACCAGGCTTCCAAGCAGCTCTCAAGGAAACTCAGTTTTCACAATCTATGCTTAGTGCCCTTTGAGTGCATTATCTAGGAATGAACTGGTGGAGCATCCCACACAAACGAATGCTCCACATGCGGGTTTCACATGCCACCAACTCCACATTCTCAGGCAACTTCAGCGCCACAGCCGTTTTCAGATAGCCGTCAATGCAAAGGCTCTAGACACAAATATTGGTGTGAGAGCTAATTCAATCAAGGAAACACTGCATGTTGGTGAAGGGCATATTGAAGAAGGATCAGCGGAGTGGTTCTTGTGGGAGAACAGCTCCATTTGGCTCACTAACTTCACACACCATCAGGCTTCCAAGCAGCTCTCAAGGAAACTCAGTTTTCACACTCTATGCTTAGTGCCCTTTGAGTGCATTATCTAGGACTGAAATGAAGCTTGGTGAGCATCCCACACAAACGAATGCTCCACATGCGGGTTTCACATGCCACCAACTCCACATTCTCAGGCAACTTCAGCGCCACAGCCGTTTTCAGATAGCCCTCAATGCAAAGGCTCTAGACGCAAATATTGGTGTGAGAGCTAATTCAATCAAGGAAACACTGCATGTTGGTGAAGGGCATATTGAAGAAGGATCATCCGAGGGGTTCTTGTGGGAGAACAACTCCATTTGGCTCACTAACTTCATACACCATCAGGCTTCCAAGCTGCTCTCAAGAAAATCAGTTTTCACAGTCTATGCTTAGTGCCCTTTGAGTGCATTATCTAGGAATGAACCAGGTAGAGCATCCCACACAAACGAATGCTCCACATGCGGGTTTCACATGCCACCAACTCCACATTCTCAGGCAACTTCAGCGCCACAGCCGTTTTCAGATAGCCCTCAATGCAAAGGCTGTAGACGCAAATATTGGTGTGAGAGCTAATTCAATCAAGGAAACACTGCATGTTGGTGAAAGGCATATTGAAGAAGGATCAGCCGAGTGGTTCTTGTGGAAGAACAACTCCATTTGGCTCACTAACTTCACACACCATCAGGCTTCCAAGCAGCTCTCAAGGAAACTCAGTTTTCACACTCTATGCTTAGTGCCCTTTGAGTGCATTATCTAGGAATGAACCTGGTAGAGCATCCCACACAAACGAATGCTCCACATGCGGGTTTCACATGCCACCAACTCCACATTCTCAGGCAACTTCAGCGCCACAGCCGTTTTCAGATAGCCCTCAATGCAAAGGCTCTAGACGCAAATATTGGTGTGAGAGCTAATTCAATCAAGGAAACACTGCATGTTGGTGAAGGGCATATTGAAGAAGGATCAGCCGAGTGGTTCTTGTGGGAACACAACTCCATTTGGCTCACTAACTTCACACACCATCAGGCTTCCAAGCAGCTCTCAAGGAAACTCAGTTTTCACACTCTATGCTTAGTGCCCTTTGAGTGCCAAGGACTGAAATGAAGCTTGGTGAGCATCCCACACAAACGAATGCTCCACATGCGGGTTTCACATGCCACCAACTCCACATTCTCAGGCAACTTCAGCGCCACAGCCCTTTTCAGATAGCCCTCAATGCAAAGGCTCTAGACGCAAATATTGGTGTGAGAGCTAATTCAATCAAGGAAACACTGCATGTTGGTGAAGGGCATATTGAAGAAGGATCAGCCGAGTGGTTCTTGTGGGAGAACTACTCCATTTGGCTCACTAACTTCACACACCATCAGGCTTCCAAGCAGCTCTCAAGGAAACTCAGTTTTCACACTCTATGCTTAGTGCCCTTTGAGTGCATTATCTAGGAATGAACCTGATAGAGCATCCCACACAAACGAATACTCCACATGCGGGTTTCACATGCCACCAACTCCACATTCTCAGGCAACTTGAGCGCCACAGCCATTTTCAGATAGCCCTCAATGCAAAGGCTCTAGACGCAAATATTGGTGTGAGAGCTAATTCAATCAAGGAAACACTGCATGTTGGTGAAGGGCATATTGAAGAAGGATCAGCCGAGTGGTTCTTGTGGGAGAACAACTCCATTTGGCTCACTAACTTCACACACCATCAGGCTTCCAAGCAGCTCTCAAGGAAACTCAGTTTTCACACACTATGCTTAGTGCCCTTTGAGTGCCTAGGACTGAAATGAAGCTTGGTGAGCATCCCACACAAACGAATGCTCCACATGCGGGTTTCACATGCCACCAACTCCACATTCTCAGGCAACTTCAGCGCCACAGCCCTTTTCAGATAGCCCTCAATGCAAAGGCTCTAGACGCAAATATTGGTGTGAGAGCTAATTCAATCAAGGAAACACTGCATGTTGGTGAAGGGCATATTGAAGAAGGATCAGCCGAGTGGTTCTTGTGGGAGAACAACTCCATTTGGCTCACTAACTTCACACACCATCAGGCTTCCAAGCAGCTCTCAAGGAAACTCAGTTTTCACACACTATGCTTAGTGCCCTTTGAGTGCCTAGGACTGAAATGAAGCTTGATGAGCATCCCACACAAACGAATGCTCCACATGCGGGTTTCACATGCCACCAACTCCACATTCTCAGGCAACTTGAGCGCCACAGCCGTTTTCAGATAGCCCTCAATGCAAAGGCTCTAGACGCAAATATTGGTGTGAGAGCTAATTCAATCAAGGAAACACTGCATGTTGGTGAAGGGCATATTGAAGAAGGATCAGCCGAGTGGTTATTGTGGGAGAACAACTCCATTTGGCTCACTAACTTCACACACCATCAGGCTTCCAAGCTGCTCTCAAGAAAATCAGTTTTCACAGTCTATGCTTAGTGCCCTTTGAGTGCATTATCTAGGAATGAACCTGGTAGAGCATCCCACACAAACGAATGCTCCACATGCGGGTTTCACATGCCACCAACTCCACATTCTCAGGCAACTTGAGCGCCACAGCCGTTTTCAGATAGCCCTCAATGCAAAGGCTCTAGACGCAAATATTGGTGTGAGAGTCAATTCAATCAAGGAAACACTGCATGTTGGTGAACGGCATATTGAAGAAGCATCAGCCGAGTGGTTCTTGTGGGAGAACAACTCCATTTGGCTCACTAACTTCACACTCCACCAGGCTTCCAAGCAGCTCTCAAGGAAACTCAGTTTTCACACTCTATGCTTAGTGCCCTTTGAGTGTATTATCTAGGAATGAACTGGTGGAGCATCCCACACAAACGAATGCTCCACATGCGGGTTTCACATGCCACCAACTCCACATTCTCAGGCAACTTGAGCGCCACAGCCGTTTTCAGATAGCCCTCAATGCAAAGGCTCTAGATGCAAATATTGGTGTGAGAGCTAATTCAATCAAGGAAACACTGCATGTTGGTGAAGGGCATATTGAAGAAGGATCAGCCGAGTGGTTCTTGTGGGAGAACTACTCCATTTGGCTCACTAACTTCACACACCATCAGGCTTCCAAGCAGCTCTCAAGAAACTCAGTTTTCACACTCTATGCTTAGTGCCCTTTGAGTGCATTATCTATGAATGAACCTGGTAGAGCATCCCACACAAACGAATGCTCCACATGCGGGTTTCACATGCCACCAACTCCACATTCTCAGGCAACTTCAGCACCACAGCCGTTTTCAGATAGCCCTCAAAAAAAGGCTCTAGACGCAAATATTGGTGTGAGAGTCAATTCAATCAAGGAAACACTGCATGTTGGTGAAGGGCATATTGAAGAAGGATCAGCGGAGTGGTTCTTGTGGGAGAACAACTCCATTTGGCTCACTAACTTCACACACCATCAGGCTTCCAAGCAGCTCTCAAGGAAACTCAGTTTTCACACTCTATGCTTAGTGCCCTTTGAGTGCATTATCTAGGAATGAACCCGGTAGAGCATCCCACACAAACCAATGCTCCACATGCGGGTTTCACATGCCACCAACTCCACATTCTCAGGCAACTTCAGCGCCACGGCCGTTTTCAGATAGCGCTCAATGCAAAGGATCGAGACGCAAATATTGGTGTGAGAGCTAATTCAATCAAGGAAACACTGCATGTTGGTGAAGGGCATATTGAAGAAGGATCAGCCGAGTGGTTCTTGTGGGAGAACAGCTCCATTTGGCTCACTAACTTCACACACCATCAGGCTTCCAAGCAGCTCTCAAGGAAACTCAGTTTTCACACTCTATGCTTAGTGCCCTTTGAGTGCCAAGGACTGAAATGAAGCTTGGTGAGCATCCCACACACACGAATGCTCCACATGCGGGTTTCACATGCCACCAACTCCACATTCTCAGGCAACTTCAGCGCCACAGCCGTTTTCAGATAGCCCTCAATGCAAAGGCTCTAGACGCAAATATTGGTGTGAGAGCTAATTCAATCAAGGAAACACTGCATGTTGGTGAAGGGCATATTGAAGAAGGATCAGCCGAGTGGTTCTTGTGGGAGAACAACTCCATTTGGCTCACTAACTTCACACACCATCAGGCTTCCAAGCTGCTCTCAAGAAAATCAGTTTTCACAGTCTATGCTTAGTGCCCTTTGAGTGCATTATCTAGGAATGAACCTGGTAGAGCATCCCACACAAACGAATGCTCCACATGCGGGTTTCACATGCCACCAACTCCACATTCTCAGGCAACTTGAGCGCCACAGCCGTTTTCAGATAGCCCTCAATGCAAAGGCTCTAGACGCAAATATTGGTGTGAGAGTCAATTCAATCAAGGAAACACTGCATGTTGGTGAAGGGCATATTGAAGAAGCATCAGCCGAGTGGTTCTTGTGGGAGAACAACTCCATTTGGCTCACTAACTTCACACTCCACCAGGCTTCCAAGCAGCTCTCAAGGAAACTCAGTTTTCACAATCTATGCTTAGTGCCCTTTGAGTGCATTATCTAGGAATGAACTGGTGGAGCATCCCACACAAACGAATGCTCCACATGCGGGTTTCACATGCCACCAACTCCACATTCTCAGGCAACTTCAGCGCCACAGCCGTTTTCAGATAGCCGTCAATGCAAAGGCTCTAGACACAAATATTGGTGTGAGAGCTAATTCAATCAAGGAAACACTGCATGTTGGTGAAGGGCATATTGAAGAAGGATCAGCGGAGTGGTTCTTGTGGGAGAACAGCTCCATTTGGCTCACTAACTTCACACACCATCAGGCTTCCAAGCAGCTCTCAAGGAAACTCAGTTTTCACACTCTATGCTTAGTGCCCTTTGAGTGCATTATCTAGGACTGAAATGAAGCTTGGTGAGCATCCCACACAAACGAATGCTCCACATGCGGGTTTCACATGCCACCAACTCCACATTCTCAGGCAACTTCAGCGCCACAGCCGTTTTCAGATAGCCCTCAATGCAAAGGCTCTAGACGCAAATATTGGTGTGAGAGCTAATTCAATCAAGGAAACACTGCATGTTGGTGAAGGGCATATTGAAGAAGGATCATCCGAGGGGTTCTTGTGGGAGAACAACTCCATTTGGCTCACTAACTTCATACACCATCAGGCTTCCAAGCTGCTCTCAAAAAAATCAGTTTTCACAGTCTATGCTTAGTGCCCTTTGAGTGCATTATCTAGGAATGAACCAGGTAGAGCATCCCACACAAACGAATGCTCCACATGCGGGTTTCACATGCCACCAACTCCACATTCTCAGGCAACTTCAGCGCCACAGCCGTTTTCAGATAGCCCTCAATGCAAAGGCTGTAGACGCAAATATTGGTGTGAGAGCTAATTCAATCAAGGAAACACTGCATGTTGGTGAAAGGCATATTGAAGAAGGATCAGCCGAGTGGTTCTTGTGGAAGAACAACTCCATTTGGCTCACTAACTTCACACACCATCAGGCTTCCAAGCAGCTCTCAAGGAAACTCAGTTTTCACACTCTATGCTTAGTGCCCTTTGAGTGCATTATCTAGGAATGAACCTGGTAGAGCATCCCACACAAACGAATGCTCCACATGCGGGTTTCACATGCCACCAACTCCACATTCTCAGGCAACTTCAGCGCCACAGCCGTTTTCAGATAGCCCTCAATGCAAAGGCTCTAGACGCAAATATTGGTGTGAGAGCTAATTCAACCAACGAAACAATGCATGTTGGTGAAGTGCATATTGAAGAAGGATCAGCCGAGTGGTTCTTGTGGGACAACAACTCCATTTGGCTCACTAACTTCACACACCATCAGGCTTCCAAGCAGCTCTCAAGGAAACTCAGTTTTCACACTCTATGCTTAGTGCCCTTTGAGTGCCTAGGACTGAAATGAAGCTTGGTGAGCATCCCACACAAACGAATGCTCCACATGCGGGTTTCACATGCCACCAACTCCACATTCTCAGGCAACTTCAGCGCCGCAGCCGTTTTCAGATAGCCCTCAATGCAAAGGCTCTAGACGCAAATATTGGTGTGAGAGCTAATTCAATCAAGGAAACAATGCATGTTGGTGAAGGGCATATTGAAGAAGGATCAGCGGAGTGGTTCTTGTGGGAGAACAGCTCCATTTGGCTCACTAACTTCTCACACCATCAGGCTTCCAAGCAGCTCTCAAGAAACTCAGTTTTCACACTCTATGCTTAGTGCCCTTTGAGTGCATTATCTAGGAATGAACCTGGTAGAGCATCCCACACAAACGAATGCTCCACATGCGGGTTTCACATGCCACCAACTCCACATTCTCAGGCAACTTCAGCGCCACAGCCGTTTTCAGATAGCCCTCAATGCAAAGGCTCTAGACGCAAATATTGGTGTGAGAGCTAATTCGATCAAGGAAACACTGCATGTTGGTGAAGGGCATATTGAAGAAGGATCAGCCGAGTGGTTCTTGTGGGAGAACAACTCCATTGAGCTCACTAACTTCACACACCATCAGGCTTCCAAGAAGCTCTCAAGGAAATTCAGTTTTCACACTCTATGCTTAGTGCCCTTTGAGTGCCAAGGACTGAAATGAAGCTTGGTGAGCATCCCACACAAACGAATGCTCCACATGCGGGTTTCACATGCCACCAACTCCACATTCTCAGGCAACTTCAGCGCCACAGCCGTTTTCAGATAGCCCTCAATGCAAAGGCTCTAGATGCAAATATTGGTGTGAGAGCTAATTCAATCAAGGAAACACTGCATGTTGGTGAAGGGCATATTGAAGAAGGATCAGCCGAGTGGTTCTTGTGGGAGAACAACTCCATTTGGCTCACTAACTTCTCACACCATCAGGCTTCCAAGCAGCTCTCAAGAAACTCAGTTTTCACACTCTATGCTTAGTGCCCTTTGAGTGCATTATCTAGGAATGAACCTGGTAGAGCATCCCACACAAATGAATGCTCCACATGCGGGTTTCACATGCCACCAACTCCACATTCTCAGGCAACTTCAGCGCCACAGCCGTTTTCAGATAGCCCTCAATGCAAAGGCTCTAGACGCAAATATTGGTGTGAGAGCTAATTCGATCAAGGAAACACTGCATGTTGGTGAAGGGCATATTGAAGAAGGATCAGCCGAGTGGTTCTTGTGGGAGAACAACTCCATTGAGCTCACTAACTTCACACACCATCAGGCTTCCAAGAAGCTCTCAAGGAAATTCAGTTTTCACACTCTATGCTTAGTGCCCTTTGAGTGCCAAGGACTGAAATGAAGCTTGGTGAGCATCCCACACAAACGAATGCTCCACATGCGGGTTTCACATGCCACCAACTCCACATTCTCAGGCAACTTCAGCGCCACAGCCGTTTTCAGATAGCCCTCAATGCAAAGGCTCTAGATGCAAATATTGGTGTGAGAGCTAATTCAATCAAGGAAACACTGCATGTTGGTGAAGGGCATATTGAAGAAGGATCAGCCGAGTGGTTCTTGTGGGAGAACAACTCCATTTGGCTCACTAACTTCTCACACCATCAGGCTTCCAAGCAGCTCTCAAGAAACTCAGTTTTCACAATCTATGCTTAGTGCCCTTTGAGTGCATTATCTAGGAATGAACCTGGTAGAGCATCCCACACAAACGAATGCTCCACATGCGGGTTTCACATGCCACCAACTCCACATTCTCAGGCAACTTCAGCGCCACAGCCGTTTTCAGATAGCCCTCAATGCAAAGGCTCTAGATGCAAATATTGGTGTGAGAGCTAATTCAATCAAGGAAACACTGCATGTTGGTGAAGGGCATATTGAAGAAGGATCAGCCGAGTGGTTCTTGTGGGAGAACAACTCCATTGAGCTCACTAACTTCACACACCATCAGGCTTCCAAGAAGCTCTCAAGGAAATTCAGTTTTCACACTCTATGCTTAGTGCCCTTTGAGTGCCAAGGACTGAAATGAAGCTTGGTGAGCATCCCACACAAAGGAATGCTCCACATGCGGGTTTCACATGCCACCAACTCCACATTCTCAGGCAACTTCAGCGCCACAGCCGTTTTCAGATAGCCCTCAATGCAAAGGCTCTAGATGCAAATATTGGTGTGAGAGCTAATTCAATCAAGGAAACACTGCATGTTGGTGAAGGGCATATTGAAGAAGGATCAGCCGAGTGGTTCTTGTGGGAGAACAACTCCATTTGGCTCACTAACTTCTCACACCATCAGGCTTCCAAGCAGCTCTCAAGAAACTCAGTTTTCACAATCTATGCTTAGTGCCCTTTGAGTGCATTATCTAGGAATGAACCTGGTAGAGCATCCCACACAAACGAATGCTCCACATGCGGGTTTCACATGCCACCAACTCCACATTCTCAGGCAACTTCAGCGCCACAGCCGTTTTCAGATAGCCCTCAATGCAAAGGCTCTAGATGCAAATATTGGTGTGAGAGCTAATTCAATCAAGGAAACACTGCATGTTGGTGAAGGGCATATTGAAGAAGGATCAGCCGAGTGGTTCTTGTGGGAGAACAACTCCATTTGGCTCACTAACTTCACACACCATCAGGCTTCCAAGCAGCTCTCAAGGAAACTCAGTTTTCACACTCTATGCTTAGTGCCCTTTGAGTGCATTATCTAGGAATGAACCTGGTAGAGCATCCCACACAAACGAATGCTCCACATGCGGGTTTCACATGCCACCAACTCCTCATTCTCAGGCAACTTGAGCGCCACAGCCGTTTTCAGATAGCCCTCAATGCAAAGGCTCTAGACGCAAATATTGGTGTGAGAGCTAATTCAATCAAGGAAACACTGCATGTTGGTGAAGGGCATATTGAAGAAGGATCAGCCGAGTGGTTCTTGTGGGAGAACAACTCCATTTGGCTCACTAACTTCATACACCCTCAGGCTTCCAAGCAGCTCTCAAGAGACTCAGTTTTCACACTCTATGCTTAGTGCCCTTTGAGTGCATTAACTAGGAATGAACCTGGTAGAGCATCCCACACAAACGAATGCTCCACATGCGGGTTTCACATGCCACCAACTCCACATTCTCAGGCAACTTCAGCGCCACAGCTGTTTCAGATAGCCCTCAATGCAAAGGCTCTAGACGCAAATATTGGTGTGAGAGCTAATTCAATCAAGGAAACACTGCATGTTGGTGTAGGGCATATTGAAGAAGGATCAGTCGAGTGGTTCTTGTGGGAGAACAACTCCATTTGGCTCACTAACTTCACACACCATCAGGCTTCCAAGCAGCTCTCAAGGAAACTCAGTTTTCACACTCTATGCTTAGTGCCCTTTGAGTGCCTAGGACTGAAATGAAGCTTGGTGAGCATCCCACACAAACGAATGCTCCACATGCGGGTTTCACATGCCACCAACTCCACATTCTCAGGCAACTTCAGCGCCACAGCTGTTTCAGATAGCCCTCAATGCAAAGGCTCTAGACGCAAATATTGGTGTTAGAGCTAATTCAATCAAGGAAACACTGCATGTTGGTGAAGGGCATATTGAAGAAGGATCAGCCGAGTGGTTCTTGTGGGACAACAACTCAATTTGGCTCACTAACTTCACACACCATCAGGCTTCCAAGCAGCTCTCAAGGAAACTCAGTTTTCACACTCTATGCTTAGTGCCCTTTGAGTGCCTAGGACTGAAATGAAGCTTGGTGAGCATCCCACACAAACGAATGCTCCACATGCGGGTTTCACATGCCACCAACTCCACATTCTCAGGCAACTTCAGCGCCACAGCCGTTTTCAGATAGCCCTCAATGCAAAGGCTCTAGACGCAAATATTGGTGTGAGAGCTAATTCAATCAAGGAAACACTGCATGTTGGTGAAGGGCATATTGAAGAAGGATCAGCCGAGTGGTTCTTGTGGGAGAACAACTCCATTTGGCTCACTAACTTCACACACCATCAGGCTTCCAAGCAGCTCTCAAGAAACTCAGTTTTCACAATCTATGCTTAGTGCCCTTCGAGTGCATTATCTAGGAATGAACCTGGTAGAGCATCCAACACAAACGAATGCTCCACATGCGGGTTTCACATGCCACCAACTCCACATTCTCAGGCAACTTCAGCGCCACAGCCGTTTTCAGATAGCCCTCAATGCAAAGGCTCTAGACGCTAATATTGGTGTGAGAGCTAATTCAATCCAGGAAACACTGCATGTTGGTGAAGGGCATATTGAAGAAGGATCAGCCGAGTGGTTCTTGTGGGAGAACAACTCCATTGAGCTCACTAACTTCACACACCATCAGGCTTCCAAGAAGCTCTCAAGGAAATTCAGTTTTCACACTCTATGCTTAGTGCCCTTTGAGTGCCAAGGACTGAAATGAAGCTTGGTGAGCATCCCACACAAACGAATGCTCCACATGCGGGTTTCACATGCCACCAACTCCACATTCTCAGGCAACTTCAGCGCCACAGCCGTTTTCAGATAGCCCTCAATGCAAAGGCTCTAGATGCAAATATTGGTGTGAGAGCTAATTCAATCAAGGAAACACTGCATGTTGGTGAAGGGCATATTGAAGAAGGATCAGCCGAGTGGTTCTTGTGGGAGAACAACTCCATTTGGCTCACTAACTTCTCACACCATCAGGCTTCCAAGCAGCTCTCAAGAAACTCAGTTTTCACAATCTATGCTTAGTGCCCTTTGAGTGCATTATCTAGGAATGAACCTGGTAGAGCATCCCACACAAACGAATGCTCCACATGCGGGTTTCACATGCCACCAACTCCACATTCTCAGGCAACTTCAGCGCCACAGCCGTTTTCAGATAGCCCTCAATGCAAAGGCTCTAGATGCAAATATTGGTGTGAGAGCTAATTCAATCAAGGAAACACTGCATGTTGGTGAAGGGCATATTGAAGAAGGATCAGCCGAGTGGTTCTTGTGGGAGAACAACTCCATTTGGCTCACTAACTTCACACACCATCAGGCTTCCAAGCAGCTCTCAAGGAAACTCAGTTTTCACACTCTATGCTTAGTGCCCTTTGAGTGCATTATCTAGGAATGAACCTGGTAGAGCATCCCACACAAACGAATGCTCCACATGCGGGTTTCACATGCCACCAACTCCTCATTCTCAGGCAACTTCAGCGCCACAGCCGTTTTCAGATAGCCCTCAATGCAAAGGCTCTAGACGCAAATATTGGTGTGAGAGCTAATTCAATCAAGGAAACACTGCATGTTGGTGAAGGGCATATTGAAGAAGGATCAGCCGAGTGGTTCTTGTGGGAGAACAACTCCATTTGGCTCACTAACTTCATACACCCTCAGGCTTCCAAGCAGCTCTCAAGAGACTCAGTTTTCACACTCTATGCTTAGTGCACTTTGAGTGCATTAACTAGGAATGAACCTGGTAGAGCATCCCACACAAACGAATGCTCCACATGCGGGTTTCACATGCCACCAACTCCACATTCTCAGGCAACTTCAGCGCCACAGCTGTTTCAGATAGCCCTCAATGCAAAGGCTCTAGACGCAAATATTGGTGTGAGAGCTAATTCAATCAAGGAAACACTGCATGTTGGTGTAGGGCATATTGAAGAAGGATCAGCCGAGTGGTTCTTGTGGGAGAACAACTCCATTTGGCTCACTAACTTCACACACCATCAGGCTTCCAAGCAGCTCTCAAGGAAACTCAGTTTTCACACTCTATGCTTAGTGCCCTTTGAGTGCCTAGGACTGAAATGAAGCTTGGTGAGCATCCCACACAAACGAATGCTCCACATGCGGGTTTCACATGCCACCAACTCCACATTCTCAGGCAACTTCAGCGCCACAGCTGTTTCAGATAGCCCTCAATGCAAAGGCTCTAGACGCAAATATTGGTGTTAGAGCTAATTCAATCAAGGAAACACTGCATGTTGGTGAAGGGCATATTGAAGAAGGATCAGCCGAGTGGTTCTTTGGGACAACAACTCAATTTGGCTCACTAACTTCACACACCATCAGGCTTCCAAGCAGCTCTCAAGGAAACTCAGTTTTCACACTCTATGCTTAGTGCCCTTTGAGTGCCTAGGACTGAAATGAAGCTTGGTGAGCATCCCACACAAACGAATACTCCACATGCGGGTTTCACATGCCACCAACTCCACATTCTCAGGCAACTTCAGCGCCACAGCCGTTTTCAGATAGCCCTCAATGCAAAGGCTCTAGACGCTAATATTGGTGTGAGAGCTAACTCAATCCAGGAAACACTGCATGTTGGTGAAGGGCATATTGAAGAAGGATCAGCCGAGTGGTTCTTGTGGGAGAACAACTCCATTTGGCTCACTAACTTCACACACCATCAGGCTTAAAAGCAGCTCTCAAGGAAACTCAGTTTTCACACTCTATGCTTAGTGCCCTTTGAGTGCATTATCTAGGAATGAACCTGGTAAAGCATCCCACACAAACGAATGCTCCACATGCGGGTTTCACATGCCACCAACTCCACATTCTCAGGCAACTTCAGCGCCACAGCCGTTTTCAGATAGCCCTCAATGCAAAGGCTCTAGACGCAAATATTGGTGTGAGAGCTAATTCAATCAAGGAAACACTGCATGTTGGTGAAGGGCATATTGAAGAAGGATCAGCCGAGTGGTTCTTGTGGGAGAACAACTCCATTTGGCTCACTAACTTCATACACCCTCAGGCTTCCAAGCAGCTCTCAAGAGACTCAGTTTTCACACTCTATGCTTAGTGCCCTTTGAGTGCATTAACTAGGAATGAACCTGGTAAAGCATCCCACACAAACGAATGCTCCACATGCGGGTTTCACATGCCACCAACTCCACATTCTCAGGCAACTTCAGCGCCACAGCTGTTTCAGATAGCCCTCAATGCAAAGGATCTAGACGCAAATATTGGTGTGAGAGCTAATTCAATCAAGGAAACACTGCATGTTGGTGAAGGGCATATTGAAGAAGGATCAGCGGAGTGGTTCTTGTGGGACAACAACTCCATTTGGCTCACTAACTTCACACACCATCAGGCTTCCAAGCAGCTCTCAAGGAAACTCAGTTTTCACACTCTGTGCTTAGTGCCCTTTGAGTGCCTAGGACTGAAATGAAGCTTGGTGAGCATCCCACACAAACGAATGCTCCACATGCGGGTTTCACATGCCACCAACTCCACATTCTCAGGCAACTTGAGCGCCACAGCCGTTTTCAGATAGCCCTCAATGCAAAGGCTCTAGACGCAAATATTGGTGTGAGAGCTAATTCAATCAAGGAAACACTGCATGTTGGTGAAGGGCATATTGAAGAAGGATCAGCCGAGTGGTTCTTGTGGGAGAACAACTCCATTTGGCTCACTAACTTCACACACCATCAGGCTTCCAAGCAGCTCTCAAGGAAACTCAGTTTTCACACTCTATGCTTAGTGCCCTTTGAGTGCATTACTAGGAATGAAGCTGGTAGAGCATCCCACACAAACGAATGCTCCACATGCGGGTTTCACATGCCACCAACTCCACATTCTCAGGCAACTTCAGCGCCACAGCTGTTTTCAGATAGCCCTCAATGCAAAGGCTCTAGACGCAAATATTGGTGTGAGAGCTAATTCAATCAAGGAAACACTGCATGTTGGTGAAGGGCATATTGAAGAAGGATCAGCCGAGTGGTTCTTGTGGGAGAACAACTCAATTTGGCTCACTAACTTCACACACCATCAGGCTTCCAAGCAGCTCTCAAGGAAACTCAGTTTTCACACTCTATGCTTAGTGCCCTTTGAGTGCCTAGGACTGAAATGAAGCTTGGTGAGCATCCACACAAACGAATGCTCCACATGCGGGTTTCACATGCCACCAACTCCACATTCTCAGGCAACTTCAGCGCCACAGCCGTTTTCAGATAGCCCTCAATGCAAAGGCTCTAGACGCAAATATTGGTGTGAGAGTCAATTCAATCAAGGAAACACTGCATGTTGGTGAAGGGCATATTGAAGAAGGATCAGCCGAGTGGTTCTTGTGGGAGAACAACTCCATTTGGCTCACTAACTTCACACACCATCAGGCTTCCAAGCAGCTCTCAAGGAAACTCAGTTTTCACACTCTATGCTTAGTGCCCTTTGAGTGCATTATCTAGGAATGAACCTGGTAGAGCATCCCACACAAACGAATGCTCCACATGCGGGTTTCACATGCCACCAACTCCACATTCTCAGGCAACTTCAGCGCCACAGCCGTTTTCAGATAGCCCTCAATGCAAAGGCTCTAGACGCAAATATTGGTGTGAGAGCTAATTCAATCAAGGAAACACTGCATGTTGGTGAAAGGCATATTGAAGAAGGATCAGCCGAGTGGTTCTTGTGGGAGAACAGCTCCATTTGGCTCACTAACTTCACACACCATCAGGCTTCCAAGCAGCTCTCCAGGAAACTCAGTTTTCACACTCTATGCTTAGTGCCCTTTGAGTGCCAAGGACTGAAATGAAGCTTGGTGAGCATCCCACACAAACGAATGCTCCACATGCGGGTTTCACATGCCACCAACTCCACATTCTCAGGCAACTTGAGCGCCACAGCCGTTTTCAGATAGCCCTCAATGCAAAGGCTCTAGACGCAAATATTGGTGTGAGAGCTAATTCAATCAAGGAAACACTGCATGTTGGTGAAGGGCATATTGAAGAAGGATCAGCCGAGTGGTTCTTGTGGGAGAACAACTCCATTTGGCTCACTAACTTCATACACCCTCAGGCTTCCAAGCAGCTCTCAAGAGACTCAGTTTTCACACTCTATGCTTAGTGCCCTTTGAGTGCATTAACTAGGAATGAACCTGGTAAAGCATCCCACACAAACGAATGCTCCACATGCGGGTTTCACATGCCACCAACTCCACATTCTCAGGCAACTTCAGCGCCACAGCTGTTTCAGATAGCCCTCAATGCAAAGGATCTAGACGCAAATATTGGTGTGAGAGCTAATTCAATCAAGGAAACACTGCATGTTGGTGAAGGGCATATTGAAGAAGGATCAGCGGAGTGGTTCTTGTGGGACAACAACTCCATTTGGCTCACTAACTTCACACACCATCAGGCTTCCAAGCAGCTCTCAAGGAAACTCAGTTTTCACACTCTGTGCTTAGTGCCCTTTGAGTGCCTAGGACTGAAATGAAGCTTGGTGAGCATCCCACACAAACGAATGCTCCACATGCGGGTTTCACATGCCACCAACTCCACATTCTCAGGCAACTTGAGCGCCACAGCCGTTTTCAGATAGCCCTCAATGCAAAGGCTCTAGACGCAAATATTGGTGTGAGAGCTAATTCAATCAAGGAAACACTGCATGTTGGTGAAGGGCATATTGAAGAAGGATCAGCCGAGTGGTTCTTGTGGGAGAACAACTCCATTTGGCTCACTAACTTCACACACCATCAGGCTTCCAAGCAGCTCTCAAGGAAACTCAGTTTTCACACTCTATGCTTAGTGCCCTTTGAGTGCATTACTAGGAATGAACCTGGTAGAGCATCCCACACAAACGAATGCTCCACATGCGGGTTTCACATGCCACCAACTCCACATTCTCAGGCAACTTCAGCGCCACAGCCGTTTTCAGATAGCCCTCAATGCAAAGGCTCTAGACGCAAATATTGGTGTGAGAGCTAATTCAATCAAGGAAACACTGCATGTTGGTGAAAGGCATATTGAAGAAGGATCAGCCGAGTGGTTCTTGTGGGAGAACAGCTCCATTTGGCTCACTAACTTCACACACCATCAGGCTTCCAAGCAGCTCTCCAGGAAACTCAGTTTTCACACTCTATGCTTAGTGCCCTTTGAGTGCCAAGGACTGAAATGAAGCTTGGTGAGCATCCCACACAAACGAATGCTCCACATGCGGGTTTCACATGCCACCAACTCCACATTCTCAGGCAACTTGAGCGCCACAGCCGTTTTCAGATAGCCCTCAATGCAAAGGCTCTAGACGCAAATATTGGTGTGAGAGCTAATTCAATCAAGGAAACACTGCATGTTGGTGAAGGGCATATTGAAGAAGGATCAGCCGAGTGGTTCTTGTGGGAGAACAACTCCATTTGGCTCACTAACTTCATACACCCTCAGGCTTCCAAGCAGCTCTCAAGAGACTCAGTTTTCACACTCTATGCTTAGTGCCCTTTGAGTGCATTAACTAGGAATGAACCTGGTAAAGCATCCCACACAAACGAATGCTCCACATGCGGGTTTCACATGCCACCAACTCCACATTCTCAGGCAACTTCAGCGCCACAGCTGTTTCAGATAGCCCTCAATGCAAAGGATCTAGACGCAAATATTGGTGTGAGAGCTAATTCAATCAAGGAAACACTGCATGTTGGTGAAGGGCATATTGAAGAAGGATCAGCGGAGTGGTTCTTGTGGGACAACAACTCCATTTGGCTCACTAACTTCACACACCATCAGGCTTCCAAGCAGCTCTCAAGGAAACTCAGTTTTCACACTCTGTGCTTAGTGCCCTTTGAGTGCCTAGGACTGAAATGAAGCTTGGTGAGCATCCCACACAAACGAATGCTCCACATGCGGGTTTCACATGCCACCAACTCCACATTCTCAGGCAACTTGAGCGCCACAGCCGTTTTCAGATAGCCCTCAATGCAAAGGCTCTAGACGCAAATATTGGTGTGAGAGCTAATTCAATCAAGGAAACACTGCATGTTGGTGAAGGGCATATTGAAGAAGGATCAGCCGAGTGGTTCTTGTGGGAGAACAACTCCATTTGGCTCACTAACTTCACACACCATCAGGCTTCCAAGCAGCTCTCAAGGAAACTCAGTTTTCACACTCTATGCTTAGTGCCCTTTGAGTGCATTACTAGGAATGAAGCTGGTAGAGCATCCCACACAAACGAATGCTCCACATGCGGGTTTCACATGCCACCAACTCCACATTCTCAGGCAACTTCAGCGCCACAGCTGTTTTCAGATAGCCCTCAATGCAAAGGCTCTAGACGCAAATATTGGTGTGAGAGCTAATTCAATCAAGGAAACACTGCATGTTGGTGAAGGGCATATTGAAGAAGGATCAGCCGAGTGGTTCTTGTGGGAGAACAACTCAATTTGGCTCACTAACTTCACACACCATCAGGCTTCCAAGCAGCTCTCAAGGAAACTCAGTTTTCACACTCTATGCTTAGTGCCCTTTGAGTGCCTAGGACTGAAATGAAGCTTGGTGAGCATCCCACACAAACGAATGCTCCACATGCGGGGTTTCACATGCCACCAACTCCACATTCTCAGGCAACTTCAGCGCCACAGCCGTTTTCAGATAGCCCTCAATGCAAAGGCTCTAGACGCAAATATTGGTGTGAGAGCTAATTCAATCAAGGAAACACTGCATGTTGGTGAAGGGCATATTGAAGAAGGATCAGCCGAGTGGTTATTGTGGGAGAACAACTCCATTTGGCTCACTAACTTCACACACCATCAGGCTTCCAAGCAGCTCTCAAGGAAACTCAGTTTTCACACTCTATGCTTAGTGCCCTTTGAGTGCATTATCTAGGAATGAATCTGGTAGAGCATCCCACACAAACGAATGCTCCACATGCGGGTTTCACATGCCACCAACTCCACATTCTCAGGCAACTTGAGCGCCACAGCCGTTTTCAGATAGCCCTCAATGCAAAGGCTCTAGACGCAAATATTGGTGTGAGAGCTAATTCAATCAAGGAAACACTGCATGTTGGTGAAGGGCATATTGAAGAAGGATCATCCGAGGGGTTCTTGTGGGAGAACAACTCCATTTGGCTCACTAACTTCATACACCATCAGGCTTCCAAGCTGCTCTCAAGAAAATCAGTTTTCACAGTCTATGCTTAGTGCCCTTTGAGTGCATTATCTAGGAATGAACCAGGTAGAGCATCCAACACAATCGAATGCTCCACATGCGGGTTTCACATGCCACCAACTCCACATTCTCAGGCAACTTCAGCGCCACAGCCGTTTTCAGATAGCCCTCAATGCAAAGGCTCTAGACGCAAATATTGGTGTGAGAGTCAATTCAATCAAGGAAACACTGCATGTTGGTGAAGGGCATATTGAAGAAGGATCAGCCGAGTGGTTCTTGTGGGAGAACAACTCCATTTGGCTCACTAACTTCACACACCATCAGGCTTCCAAGCAGCTCTCAAGGAAACTCAGTTTTCACACTCTATGCTTAGTGCCCTTTGAGTGCATTATCTAGGAATGAACCTGGTAGAGCATCCCACACAAACGAATGCTCCACATGCGGGTTTCACATGCCACCAACTCCACATTCTCAGGCAACTTCAGCGCCACAGCCGTTTTCAGATAGCCCTCAATGCAAAGGCTCTAGACGCAAATATTGGTGTGAGAGCTAATTCAATCAAGGAAACACTGCATGTTGGTGAAAGGCATATTGAAGAAGGATCAGCCGAGTGGTTCTTGTGGGAGAACAGCTCCATTTGGCTCACTAACTTCACACACCATCAGGCTTCCAAGCAGCTCTCCAGGAAACTCAGTTTTCACACTCTATGCTTAGTGCCCTTTGAGTGCCAAGGACTGAAATGAAGCTTGGTGAGCATCCCACACAAACGAATGCTCCACATGCGGGTTTCACATGCCACCAACTCCACATTCTCAGGCAACTTGAGCGCCACAGCCGTTTTCAGATAGCCCTCAATGCAAAGGCTCTAGACGCAAATATTGGTGTGAGAGCTAATTCAATCAAGGAAACACTGCATGTTGGTGAAGGGCATATTGAAGAAGGATCAGCCGAGTGGTTCTTGTGGGAGAACAACTCCATTTGGCTCACTAACTTCACACACCATCAGGCTTCCAAGCAGCTCTCAAGGAAACTCAGTTTTCACACTCTATGCTTAGTGCCCTTTGAGTGCATTACTAGGAATGTAGCTGGTAGAGCATCCCACACAAACGAATGCTCCACATGCGGGTTTCACATGCCACAAACTCCACATTCTCAGGCAACTTCAGCGCCACAGCTGTTTTCAGATAGCCCTCAATGCAAAGGCTCTAGACGCAAATATTGGTGTGAGAGCTAATTCAATCAAGGAAACACTGCATGTTGGTGAAGGGCATATTGAAGAAGGATCAGCCGAGTGGTTCTTGTGGGAGAACAACTCCATTTGGCTCACTAACTTCACACACCATCAGGCTTCCAAGCAGCTCTCAAGGAAACTCAGTTTTCACACTCTATGCTTAGTGCCCTTTGAGTGCCTAGGACTGAAATGAAGCTTGGTGAGCATCCCACACAAACGAATGCTCCACATGCGGGTTTCACATGCCACCAACTCCACATTCTCAGGCAACTTGAGCGCCACAGCCGTTTTCAGATAGCCCTCAATGCAAAGGCTCTAGACGCAAATATTGGTGTGAGAGCTAATTCAATCAAGGAAACACTGCATGTTGGTGAAGGGCATATTGAAGAAGGATCATCCGAGTGGTTCTTGTGGGAGAACAACTCCATTTGGCTCACTAACTTCATACACCATCAGGCTTCCAAGCTGCTCTCAAGAAAATCAGTTTTCACAGTCTATGCTTAGTGCCCTTTGAGTGCATTATCTAGGAATGAACCAGGTAGAGCATCCCACACAAACGAATGCTCCACATGCGGGTTTCACATGCCACCAACTCCACATTCTCAGACAACTTCAGCGCCACAGCCGTTTTCAGATAGCCCTCAATGCAAAGGCTCTAGACGCAAATATTGGAGTGAGAGATAATTCAATCAAGGAAACACTGCATGTTGGTGAAGGGCATATTGAAGAAGGATCAGCCGAGTGGTACTTGTGGGAGAACAACTCAAGTTGGCTCACTAACTTCACACACCATCAGGCTTCCAAGCAGCTCTCAAGAAAATCAGTTTTCACAGTCTATGCTTAGTGCCCTTTGAGTGCCTAGGACTGAAATGAAGCTTGGTGAGCATCCCACACAAACGAATGCTCCACATGCGGGTTTCACATGCCACCAACTCCACATTCTCAGGCAACTTCAGCGCCAGAGCCATTTTCAGATAGCCCTCAATGCAAAGACTCTAGACGCAAATATTTGTGTGAGAGCTAATTCAATCAAGGAAACAATGCATGTTGGTGAAGGGCATATTGAAGAAGGATCAGCGGAGTGGTTCTTGTGGGAGAACAGCTCCATTTGGCTCACTAACTTCACACACCATCAGGCTTCCAAGCAGCTCTCAAGAAACTCAGTTTTCACAATCTATGCTTAGTGCCCTTTGAGTGCATTATCTAGGAATGAAGTTGGTAGAGCATCCCACACAAACGAATGCTCCACATGCGGGTTTCACATGCCACCAACTCCACATTCTCAGGCAACTTGAGCGCCACAGCCGTTTTCAGATAGCCCTCAATGCAAAGGCTCTAGACGCAAATATTGGTGTGAGAGTCAATTCAATCAAGGAAACACTGCATGTTGGTGAAGAGCATATTGAAGAAGGATCAGCCGAGTGGTTCTTGTGGGAGAACAACTCGATTTGGCTCACTAACTTCATACACCCGCAGGCTTCCAAGCAGCTCTCAAGAGACTCAGTTTTCACACTCTATGCTTAGTGCCCTTTGAGTGCATTATCTAGGAATGAACCTGGTAGAGCATCCCACACAAACGAATGCTCCACATGCGGGTTTCACATGCCACCAACTCCACATTCTCAGGCAACTTGAGCGCCACAGCCGTTTTCAGATAGCCCTCAATGCAAAGGCTCTAGACGCAAATATTGGTGTGAGAGCTAATTCAATCAAGGAAACACTGCATGTTGGTGAAGGGCATATTGAAGAAGGATCAGCGGAGTGGTTCATGTGGGACAACAACTCCATTTGGATCACTAACTTCACACACCATCAGGCTTCCAAGCAGCTCTCAAGGAAACTCAGTTTTCACACTCTATGCTTAGTGCCCTTTGAGTGCCTAGGACTGAAATGAAGCTTGGTGAGCATCCCACACAAACGAATGCTCCACATGCGGGTTTCACATGCCACCAACTCCACATTCTCAGGCAACTTGAGCGCCACAGCCGTTTTCAGATAGCCCTCAATGCAAAGGCTCTAGACGCAAATATTGGTGTGAGAGCTAATTCAATCAAGGAAACACTGCATGTTGGTGAAGGGCATATTGAAGAAGGATCAGCCGAGTGGTTCTTGTGGGAGAACAACTCCATTTGGCTCACTAACTTCACACACCATCAGGCTTCCAAGCAGCTCTCAAGGAAACTCAGTTTTCACACTCTATGCTTAGTGCCCTTTGAGTGCATTATCTGGGAATGAAGCTGGTACAGCATCACACACAAACGAATGCTCCACATGCGGGTTTCACATGCCACCAACTCCACATTCTCAGGCAACTTGAGCGCCACAGCCGTTTTCAGATAGCCCTCAATGCAAAGGCTCTAGACGCAAATATTGGTGTGAGAGCTAATTCAATCAAGGAAACACTGCATGTTGGTGAAGGGCATATTGAAGAAGGATCAGCGGAGTGGTTCTTGTGGGAGAACAGCTCCATTTGGCTCACTAACTTCACACACCATCAGGCTTCCAAGCAGTTCTCAAGGAAACTCAGTTTTCACACTCTATGCTTAGTGCCCTTTGAGTGCCAAGGACTGAAATGAACCTTGGTGAGCATCCCACACAAACGAATGCTTCACATGCGGGTTTCACATGCCACCAACTCCACATTCTCAGGCAACTTCAGCGCCACAGCCATTTTCAGATAGCCCTCAATGCAAAGGCTCTAGACGCAAATATTGGTGTGAGAGCTAATTCAATCAAGGAAACAATGCATGTTGGTGAAGGGCATATTTAAGAAGGATCAGCGAGTGGGTCTTGTGGGAGAACAACTCCATTTGGCTCACTAACTTCACACACCATCAGGCTTCCAAGCAGCTCTCAAGAAACTCAGTTTTCATACTCTATGCTTAGTGCCCTTTGAGTGCCTAGGACTGAAATGAAGCTTGGTGAGCATCCCACTCAAACGAATGCTCCACATGCGGGTTTCACGTGCCACCAACTCCACAATCTCAGGCAACTTGAGCGTCACAGCCGTTTTCAGATAGCCCCTCAATGCAAAGGCTCTAGATGCAAATATTGGTGTGAGAGCTAATTCAATCAAGGAAACACTGCATGTTGGTGAAGGGCATATTGAAGAAGGATCAGCGGAGTGGTTCTTGTGGGAGAACAGCTCCACTTGGCTCACTAACTTCACACACCATCAGGCTTCCAAACAGCTCTCAAGGAAACTCAGTTTTCACACTCTATGCTTAGTGCCCTTTGAGTGCCCAAGGACTGAAATGAAGCTTGGTGAGCATCCCACACAAACGAATGCTCCACATGCGGGTTTCACATTCCACCAACTCCACATTCTCAGGCAACTTGAGCGCCACAGCCATTTCAGATAGCCCTCAATGCAAAGGCTCTAGACGCAAATATTGGTGTGAGAGCTAATTCAATCAAGGAAACACTGCATGTTGGTGAAGGGCATATTGAAGGAGGGATCAGCCGAGATGTTCTTGTGGGAGAACAACTCCATTTGGCTCACTAACTTCACACACCATCAGGCTTCCAAGCAGCTCTCAAGGAAACTCAGTTTTCACACTCTATGCTTAGTGCCCTTTGAGTGCCAAGGACTGAAATGACGCTTGTTGAGCATCCCACACAAACGAATGCTCCACATGCGGGTTTCACATGCCACCAACTCCACAATCTCAGGCAACTTGAGCGTCACAGCCGTTTTCAGATAGCCCTCAATGCAAAGGCTCTAGATGCAAATATTGGTGTGAGAGCTAATTCAATCAAGGAAACACTGCATGTTGGTGAAGGGCATATTGAAGAAGGATCAGCGGAGTGGTTCTTGTGGGAGAACAGCTCCACTTGGCTCACTAACTTCACACACCATCAGGCTTCCAAACAGCTCTCAAGGAAACTCAGTTTTCACACTCTATGCTTAGTGCCCTTTGAGTGCCTAGGACTGAAATGAAGCTTGGTGAGCATCCCACACAAACGAATGCTCCACATGCGGGTTTCACATGCCACCAACTCCACATTCTCAGGCAACTTGAGCGCCACAGCCGTTTTCAGATAGCCCTCATGCAAAGGCTCTAGATGCAAATATTGGTGTGAGAGCTAATTCAATCAAGGAAACACTGCATGTTGGTGAAGGGCATATTGAAGAAGGATCAGCCGAGTGGTTCTTGTGGGAGAACAACTCCATTGGCTCACTAACTTCACACACCATCAGGCTTCCAAGCAGCTCTCAAGGAAACTCAGTTTTCACACTCTATGCTTAGTGCCCTTTGAGTGCATTATCTAGGAATGAACCTGGTAGAGCATCCCACACAAACGAATGCTCCACATGCGGGTTTCACATGCCACCAACTCCTCATTCTCAGGCAACTTGAGCGCCACAGCCGTTTTCAGATAGCCCTCAATACAAAGGCTCTAGACGTAAATATTGGTGTGAGAGCTAATTCAATCAAGGAAACACTGCATGTTGGTGAAGGGCATATTGAAGAAGGATCAGCGGAGTGGTTCTTGTGGGAGAACAGATTCATTTGGCTCACTAACTTCACACACCATCAGGCTTCCAAGCAGCTCTCAAGGAAACTCAGTTTTCACACTCTATGCTTAGTGCCCTTTGAGTGCCTAGGACTGAAATGAAGCTTGGTGAGAATCCCACACAAACCAATGCTCCACATGCGGGTTTCACATGCCACCAACTCCACATTCTCAGGCAACTGCAGCGCCACAGCCGTTTTCAGATAGCCCTCAATGCAAAGGCTCTAGACTCAAATATTGGTGTGAGAGCTAATTCAATCAAGGAAACACTGCATGTTGGTGAAGGGCATATTGAAGAAGATCAGTCGAGTGGTTCTTGTGGGAGAACAACTCCATTTGGCTCACTAACTTCACACACCATCAGGCTTCCAAGCAGCTCTCAAGGAAACTCAGTTTTCACACTCTATGCTTAGTGCCCTTTGAGTGCATTATCTAGGAATGAACCTGGTAGAGCATCCCACACAAACCAATGCTCCACATGCGGGTTTCACATGCCACCAACCCAACATTCACAGGCAAGTTGAGCGCCACAGCCGTTTTCAGATAGCCCTCAATGCAAAGGCTTTAGATGCAAATATTGGTGTGAGAGCTAATTCAATCAAGGAAACACTGCATGTTGCTGAAGAGCATATTGAAGAAGGATCAGCCGAGTGGTTCTTGTGGGAGAACAACTCCATTTGGCTCACTAACTTCACACACCATCAGGCTTCCAAGCAGCTCTCAAGAAACTCAGTTTTCACACTCTATGCTTAGTGCCCTTTGAGTGCCTAGGACTGAAATGCACCTGGTAGAGCATCCCACACAAACGAATGCTCCACATGCGGGTTTCACATGCCACCAACTCCACATTCTCAGGCAACTTCAGCGCCACAGCTGTTTCAGATAGCCCTCAATGCAAAGGCTCTAGACGCAAATATTGGTGTGAGAGCTAATTCAATCAAGGAAACACTGCATGTTGGTGAAGGGCATATTGAAGAAGATCAGTCGAGTGGTTCTTGTGGGAGAACAACTCCATTTGGCTCACTAACTTCACACACCATCAGGCTTCCAAGCAGCTCTCAAGAAACTCAGTTTTCACAATCTATGCTTAGTGCCCTTTGAGTGCATTATCTAGGAATGAACCTGGTAGAGCATCCCACACAAACGAATGCTCCACATGCGGGTTTCACATGCCACCAACTCCACATTCTCAGGCAGCTTGAGTGCCACAGCCGTTTTCAGATAGCCCTCAATACAAAGGCTCTAGACGCAAATATTGGTGTGAGAGCTAATTCAATCAAGGAAACACTGCATGTTGGTGAAGGGCATATTGAAGAAAGATCAGCCGAGTGGTTCTTGTGGGAGAACAACTCCATTTGGCTCACTAACTTCACACACCATCAGGTTTCCAAGCAGCTCTCAAGGAAACTCAGTTTTCACACTCTATGCTTAGTGCCCTTTGAGTGCCTAGGACTGAAAAGAATCTTGGTGAGCATCCCACACAAACGAATGCTCCACATGCGGGTTTCACATGCCACCAACTCCACATTCTCAGCCAACTTCAGCGCCACAGCCGTTTTCAGATAGCCCTCAATGCAAAGGCTCTAGATGCAAATATTGGTGTGAGAGCTAATTCAATCAAGGAAACACTGCATGTTGCTGAAGGGCATATTGAAGAAGGATCAGCCGAGTGGTTCTTGTGGGAGAACAACTCCATTTGGCTCACTACCTTCATACACCCTCAGGCTTCCAAGCAGCTCTCAAGAAACTCAGTTTTCACAATCTATGCTTAGTGCAATTTGAGTGCATTATCAAGGAATGAACCTGGTAGAGCATCCCACACAAACGTATGCTCCACATGCGGGTTTCACATGCCACCAACTCCACATTCTCAGGCAACTTGAGCGCCACAGCCGTTTTCAGATAGACCTCAATGCAAAGGCTCTAGACGCAAATATTGGTGTGAGAGCTAATTCAATCAAGGAAACACTGCATGTTGGTGAAGGGCATATTGAAGAAGATCAGCGGAGTGGTTCTTGTGGGAGAACAACTCCATTTGGCTCACTAACTTCACACACCATCAGGCTTCCAAGCAGCTCTCAAGGAACTCAGTTTTCACACTCTATGCTTAGTGCCCTTTGAGTGCCTAGGACTGAAATGAAGCTTGGTGAGCATCCCACACAAACCAATGCTCCACATGCGGGTTTCACATGCCACCAACTCCACATTCTCAGGCAACTTCAGAGCCACAGCCGTTTTCAGATAGCCCTCAATGCAAAGGCTCTAGACGCAAATATTGGTGTGAGAGCTAATTCAATCAAGGAAACACTGCATGTTGGTGAAGGGCATATTGAAGAAGGATCAGCGGAGTGGTTATTGTGGGAGAACAGCTCCATTTGGCTCACTAACTTCACACACCATCAGGCTTCCAAGCAGCTCTCAAGAAACTCAGTTTTCACACTCTATGCTTAGTGCCCTTTGAGTGCATTATCTAGGAATGAACCTGGTAGAGCATCCCACACAAACCAATGCTCCACGTGCGGGTTTCACATGCCACCAGCTCCACATTCTCAGGCAACTTGAGCGCCACAGCCATTTTCAGATAGCCCTCAATGCAAAGGCTCTAGACGCAAATATTGGTGTGAGAGCTAATTCAATCAAGGAAAAACTGCATGTTGGTGAAGGGCATATTGAAGAAGGATCAGCCGAGTGGTTCTTGTGGGAGAACAGATCCATTTGGCTCACTAACTTCACACACCATCAGGCTTCCAAGCAGCTCTCAAGGAAACTCAGTTTTCACACTCTATGCTTAGTGCCCTTTGAGTGCCTAGGACTGAAATGAAGCTTGGTGAGAATCCCACACAAACCAATGCTCCACATGCGGGTTTCACATGCCACCAACTCCACATTCTCAGGCAACTTCAGCGCCACAGCCGTTTTCAGATAGCCCTCAATGCAAAGGCTCTAGACTCAAATATTGGTGTGAGAGCTAATTCAATCAAGGAAACACTGCATGTTGGTGAAGGGCATATTGAAGAAGATCAGTCGAGTGGTTCTTGTGGGAGAACAACTCCATTTGGCTCACTAACTTCACACACCATCAGGCTTCCAAGCAGCTCTCAAGGAAACTCAGTTTTCACACTCTATGCTTAGTGCCCTTTGAGTGCATTATCTAGGAATGAACCTGGTAGAGCATCCCACACAAACCAATGCTCCACGTGCGGGTTTCACATGCCACCAGCTCCACATTCTCAGGCAACTTGAGCGCCACAGCCATTTTCAGATAGCCCTCAATGCAAAGGCTCTAGACGCAAATATTGGTGTGAGAGCTAATTCAATCAAGGAAAAACTGCATGTTGGTGAAGGGCATATTGAAGAAGGATCAGCCGAGTGGTTCTTGTGGGAGAACAGATCCATTTGGCTCACTAACTTCACACACCATCAGGCTTCCAAGCAGCTCTCAAGGAAACTCAGTTTTCACACTCTATGCTTAGTGCCCTTTGAGTGCCTAGGACTGAAATGAAGCTTGGTGAGAATCCACACAAACCAATGCTCCACATGCGGGTTTCACATGCCACCAACTCCACATTCTCAGGCAACTTCAGCGCCACAGCCGTTTTCAGATAGCCCTCAATGCAAAGGCTCTAGACTCAAATATTGGTGTGAGAGCTAATTCAATCAAGGAAACACTGCATGTTGGTGAAGGGCATATTGAAGAAGATCAGTCGAGTGGTTCTTGTGGGAGAACAACTCCATTTGGCTCACTAACTTCACACACCATCAGGCTTCCAAGCAGCTCTCAAGGAAACTCAGTTTTCACACTCTATGCTTAGTGCCCTTTGAGTGCATTATCTAGGAATGAACCTGGTAGAGCATCCCACACAAATGAATGCTCCACATGCGGGTTTCACATGCCACCAACCCAACATTCACAGGCAAGTTGAGCGCCACAGCCGTTTTCAGATAGCCCTCAATGCAAAGGCTTTAGATGCAAATATTGGTGTGAGAGCTAATTCAATCAAGGAAACACTGCATGTTGGTGAAGAGCATATTGAAGAAGGATCAGCCGAGTGGTTCTTGTGGGAGAACAACTCCATTTGGCTCACTAACTTCACACACCATCAGGCTTCCAAGCAGCTCTCAAGAAACTCAGTTTTCACACTCTATGCTTAGTGCCCTTTGAGTGCCTAGGACTGAAATGCACCTGGTAGAGCATCCCACACAAACGAATGTTCCACATGCGGGTTTCACATGCCACCAACTCCACATTCTCAGGCAACTTCAGCGCCACAGCTGTTTCAGATAGCCCTCAATGCAAAGGCTCTAGACGCAAATATTGGTGTGAGAGCTAATTCAATCAAGGAAACACTGCATGTTGGTGAAGGGCATATTGAAGAAGATCAGTCGAGTGGTTCTTGTGGGAGAACAACTCCATTTGGCTCACTAACTTCACACACCATCAGGCTTCCAAGCAGCTCTCAAGAAACTCAGTTTTCACAATCTATGCTTAGTGCCCTTTGAGTGCATTGTCTAGGAATGAACCTGGTAGAGCATCCCACACAAACGAATGCTCCACATGCGGGTTTCACATGCCACCAACTCCACATTCTCAGGCAACTTGAGTGCCACAGCCGTTTTCAGATAGCCCTCAATACAAAGGCTCTAGACGCAAATATTGGTGTGAGAGCTAATTCAATCAAGGAAACACTGCATGTTGGTGAAGGGCATATTGAAGAAAGATCAGCCGAGTGGTTCTTGTGGGAGAACAACTCCATTTGGCTCACTAACTTCACACACCATCAGGTTTCCAAGCAGCTCTCAAGGAAACTCAGTTTTCACACTCTATGCTTAGTGCCCTTTGAGTGCCTAGGACTGAAAAGAATCTTGGTGAGCATCCCACACAAACGAATGCTCCACATGCGGGTTTCACATGCCACCAACTCCACATTCTCAGCCAACTTCAGCGCCACAGCCGTTTTCAGATAGTCCTCAATGCAAAGGATCTAGACGCAAATATTGGTGTGAGAGCTAATTCAATCAAGGAAACACTGCATGTTGGTGAAGGGCATATTGAAGAAGGATCAGCCGAGTGGTTCTTGTGGGAGAACAACTCCATTTGGCTCACTACCTTCATACACCCTCAGGCTTCCAAGCAGCTCTCAAGAAACTCAGTTTTCACAATCTATGCTTAGTGCAATTTGAGTGCATTATCAAGGAATGAACCTGGTAGAGCATCCCACACAAACGTATGCTCCACATGCGGGTTTCACATGCCACCAACTCCACATTCTCAGGCAACTTGAGCGCCACAGCCATTTTCAGATAGCCCTCAATGCAAAGGCTCTAGACGCAAATATTGGTGTGAGAGCTAATTCAATCAAGGAAACACTGCATGTTGGTGAAGGGCATATTGAAGAAGGATCAGCCGAGTGGTTATTGTGGGAGAACAGCTCCATTTGGCTCACTAACTTCACACACCATCAGGCTTCCAAGCAGTTCTCAAGGAAACTCAGTTTTCACACTCTATGCTTAGTGCCCTTTGCATTATCTAGGAATGAACCTGGTAGAGCATCCCACACAAACGAATGCTCCACATGCGGGTTTCACATGCCACCAACTCCACATTCTCAGGCAACTTCAGCGCCACAGCCGTTTTCAGGTAGCCCTCAATGCAAAGGTTCTAGACGCAAATATTGGTGTGAGAGCTAATTCAATCAAGGAAACACTGCATGTTGGTGAAGGGCATATTGAAGAATCATCAGAAGAGTGGTTCTTGTGGGAGAACAGCTCCATTAGGCTCACTAACTTCACACACCATCAGGCTTCCAAGCAGCTCTCAAGAAACTCAGTTTTCACACTCTATGCTTAGTGCCCTTTGAGTGCATTATCTAGGAATGAACCTGGTAGAGCATCCCACACAAACCAATGCTCCACATGCGGGTTTCACATGCCACCAGCTCCACATTCTCAGGCAATTGAGCGCCACAGCCATTTTCAGATAGCCCTCAATGCAAAGGCTCTAGACACAAATATTGTTGTGAGAGCTAATTCAATCAAGGAAACACTGCATGTTGGTGAAGGGCATATTGAAGAAGGATCAGCCAAGTGGTTCTTGTGGGAGAACAACTCCATTTGGCTCACTAACTTCATACACCATCAGGCTTCCAAGCAGCTCTCAAGGAAACTCAGTTTTCACACTCTATGCTTAGTGCGCTTTGAGTGCCAAGGACTGAAATGAAGCTTGGTGAGCATCCCACACAAACCAATGCTCCACATGCGGGTTTCACATGCCACCAACTCCACATTCTCAGGCAACTTCAGCGCCACAGCCGTTTTCAGATAGCCCTCAATGCAAAGGCTCTAGACGCAAATATTGGTGTGAGAGCTAATTCAATCAAGGAAACACTGCATGTTGGTGAAGGGCATATTGAAGAAGATCAGTCGAGTGGTTCTTGTGGGAGAACAACTCCATTTGGCTCACTAACTTCACACACCATCAGGCTTCCAAGCAGCTCTCAAGGAAACTCAGTTTTCACACTCTATGCTTAGTGCCCTTTGAGTGCATTATCTAGGAATGAACCTGGTAGAGCATCCCACACAAACGAATGCTCCACATGCGGGTTTCACATGCCACCAACAACCCAACATTCACAGGCAACTTGAGCGCCACAGCCGTTTTCAGATAGCCCTCAATGCAAAGGCTCTAGACGCAAATATTGGTGTGAGAGCTAATTCAATCAAGGAAACACTGCATGTTGGTGAAGAGCATATTGAAGAAGGATCAGCCGAGTGGTTCTTGTGGGAGAACAACTCCATTTGGCTCACTAACTTCACACACCATCAGGCTTCCAAGCAGCTCTCAAGAAACTCAGTTTTCACACTCTATGCTTAGTGCCCTTTGAGTGCCTAGGACTGAAATGCACCTGGTAGAGCATCCCACACAAACGAATGCTCCACATGCGGGTTTCACATGCCACCAACTCCACATTCTCAGGCAACTTCAGCGCCACAGCTGTTTCAGATAGCCCTCAATGCAAAGGCTCTAGACGCAAATATTGGTGTGAGAGCTAATTCAATCAAGGAAACACTGCATGTTGGTGAAGGGCATATTGAAGAAGGATCAGCCGAGTGGTTCTTGTGGGAGAACAACTCCATTTGGCTCACTAACTTCACACACCATCAGGCTTCCAAGCAGTTCTCAAAGAAACTCAGTTTTCACAATCTATGCTTAGTGCCCTTTGCATTATCTAGGAATGAACCTGGTAGAGCATCCCACACAAACGAATGCTCCACATGCGGGTTTCACATGCCACCAACTCCACATTCTCAGGCAACTTCAGCGCCACAGCCATTTTCAGATAGACTTCAATGCAAAGGCTCTAGACGCAAATATTGGTGTGAGAGCTAATTCAATCAAGGAAACACTGCATGTTGGTGAAGGGCATATTGAAGAAGATCAGCGGAGTGGTTCTTGTGGGAGAACAACTCCATTTGGCTCACTAACTTCACACACCATCAGGCTTCCAAGCAGCTCTCAAGGAAACTCAGTTTTCACACTCTATGCTTAGTGCCCTTTGAGTGCCTAGGACTGAAATGAAGCTTGGTGAGCATCCCACACAAACCAATGCTCCACATGCGGGTTTCACATGCCACCAACTCCACATTCTCAGGCAACTTCAGAGCCACAGCCGTTTTCAGATAGCCCTCAATGCAAAGGCTCTAGACGCAAATATTGGTGTGAGAGCTAATTCAATCAAGGAAACACTGCATGTTGGTGAAGGGCATATTGAAGAAGGATCAGCCGAGTGGTTATTGTGGGAGAACAGCTCCATTTGGCTCACTAACTTCACACACCATCAGGCTTCCAAGCAGCTCTCAAGAAACTCAGTTTTCACACTCTATGCTTAGTGCCCTTTGAGTGCATTATCTAGGAATGAACCTGGTAGAGCATCCCACACAAACCAATGCTCCACATGCGGGTTTCACATGCCACCAGCTCCACATTCTCAGGCAACTTGAGCGCCACAGCCGTTTTCAGATAGCCCTCAATGCAAAGGCTTTAGATGCAAATATTGGTGTGAGAGCTAATTCAATCAAGGAAACACTGCATGTTGGTGAAGAGCATATTGAAGAAGGATCAGCCGAGTGGTTCTTGTGGGAGAACAACTCCATTTGGCTCACTAACTTCACACACCATCAGGCTTCCAAGCAGCTCTCAAGAAACTCAGTTTTCACACTCTATGCTTAGTGCCCTTTGAGTGCCTAGGACTGAAATGCACCTGGTAGAGCATCCCACACAAACGAATGTTCCACATGCGGGTTTCACATGCCACCAACTCCACATTCTCAGGCAACTTCAGCGCCACAGCTGTTTCAGATAGCCCTCAATGCAAAGGCTCTAGACGCAAATATTGGTGTGAGACCTAATTCAATCAAGGAAACACTGCATGTTGGTGAAGGGCATATTGAAGAAGATCAGTCGAGTGGTTCTTGTGGGAGAACAACTCCATTTGGCTCACTAACTTCACACACCATCAGGCTTCCAAGCAGCTCTCAAGAAACTCAGTTTTCACACTCTATGCTTAGTGCCCTTTGAGTGCATTGTCTAGGAATGAACCTGGTAGAGCATCCCACACAAACGAATGCTCCACATGCGGGTTTCACATGCCACCAACTCCACATTCTCAGGCAACTTGAGTGCCACTGCCGTTTCAGATAGCCCTCAATGCAAAGGCTCTAGACGCAAATATTGGTGTGAGAGCTAATTCAATCAAGGAAACACTGCATGTTGGTGAAGGGCATATTGAAGAAAGATCAGCCGAGTGGTTCTTGTGGGAGAACAACTCCATTTGGCTCACTAACTTCACACACCATCAGGTTTCCAAGCAGCTCTCAAGGAAACTCAGTTTTCACACTCTATGCTTAGTGCCCTTTGAGTGCCTAGGACTGAAAGAATCTTGGTGAGCATCCCACACAAACGAATGCTCCACATGCGGGTTTCACATGCCACCAACTCCACATTCTCAGCCAAATTCAGCGCCACAGCCGTTTTCAGATAGTCCTCAATGCAAAGGATCTAGACGCAAATATTGGTGTGAGAGCTAATTCAATCAAGGAAACACTGCATGTTGCTGAAGGGCATATTGAAGAAGGATCAGCCGAGTGGTTCTTGTGGGAGAACAACTCCATTTGGCTCACTACCTTCATACACCCTCAGGCTTCCAAGCAGCTCTCAAGAAACTCAGTTTTCACAATCTATGCTTAGTGCAATTTGAGTGCATTATCAAGGAATGAACCTGGTAGAGCATCCCACACAAACGTATGCTCCACATGCGGGTTTCACATGCCACCAACTCCACATTCTCAGGCAACTTGAGCGCCACAGCCGTTTTCAGATAGCCCTCAATGCAAAGGCTCTAGACGCAAATATTGGTGTGAGAGCTAATTCAATCAAGGAAACACTGCATGTTGGTGAAGGGCATATTGAAGAAGGATCAGCCGAGTGGTTATTGTGGGAGAACAGCTCCATTTGGCTCACTAACTTCTCACACCATCAGGCTTCCAAGCAGTTCTCAAGGAAACTCAGTTTTCACACTCTATGCTTAGTGCCCTTTGCATTATCTAGGAATGAACCTGGTAGAGCATCCCACACAAACGAATGCTCCACATGCGGGTTTCACATGCCACCAACTCCACATTCTCAGGCAACTTCAGCGCCACAGCCGTTTTCAGGTAGCCCTCAATGCAAAGGTTCTAGACGCAAATATTGGTGTGAGAGCTAATTCAATCAAGGAAACACTGCATGTTGGTGAAGGGCATATTGAAGAATCATCAGAAGAGTGGTTCTTGTGGGAGAACAACTCCATTAGGCTCACTAACTTCACACACCATCAGGCTTCCACCAGCTCTCAAGAAACTCAGTTTTCACACTCTATGCTTAGTGCCCTTTGAGTGCATTATCTAGGAATGAACCTGGTAGAGCATCCCACACAAACCAATGCTCCACATGCGGGTTTCACATGCCACCAGCTCCACATTCTCAGGCAACTTGAGCGCCACAGCCATTTTCAGATAGCCCTCAATGCAAAGGCTCTAGACACAAATATTGTTGTGAGAGCTAATTCAATCAAGGAAACACTGCATGTTGGTGAAGGGCATATTGAAGAAGGATCAGCCAAGTGGTTCTTGTGGGAGAACAACTCCATTTGGCTCACTAACTTCATACACCATCAGGCTTCCAAGCAGCTCTCAAGGAAACTCAGTTTTCACACTCTATGCTTAGTGCCCTTTGAGTGCCAAGGACTGAAATGAAGCTTGGTGAGCATCCCACACAAACCAATGCTCCACATGCGGGTTTCACATGCCACCAACTCCACATTCTCAGGCAACTTCAGCGCCACAGCCGTTTTCAGATAGCCCTCAATGCAAAGGCTCTAGACGCAAATATTGGTGTGAGAGCTAATTCAATCAAGGAAACACTGCATGTTGGTGAAGGGCATATTGAAGAAGATCAGCGGAGTGGTTCTTGTGGGAGAACAACTCCATTTGGCTCACTAACTTCACACACCATCAGGCTTCCAAGCAGCTCTCAAGGAAACTCAGTTTTCACACTCTATGCTTAGTGCCCTTTGAGTGCATTATCTAGGAATGAACCTGGTAGAGCATCCCACACAAACGAATGCTCCACATGCGGGTTTCACATGCCACCAACAACCCAACATTCACAGGCAACTTGAGCGCCACAGCCGTTTTCAGATAGCCCTCAATGCAAAGGCTCTAGACGCAAATATTGGTGTGAGAGCTAATTCAATCAAGGAAACACTGCATGTTGGTGAAGAGCATATTGAAGAAGGATCAGCCGAGTGGTTCTTGTGGGAGAACAACTCCATTTGGCTCACTAACTTCACACACCATCAGGCTTCCAAGCAGCTCTCAAGAAACTCAGTTTTCACACTCTATGCTTAGTGCCCTTTGAGTGCCTAGGACTGAATGCACCTGGTAGAGCATCCCACACAAACGAATGCTCCACATGCGGGTTTCACATGCCACCAACTCCACATTCTCAGGCAACTTCAGCGCCACAGCTGTTTCAGATAGCCCTCAATGCAAAGGCTCTAGACGCAAATATTGGTGTGAGAGCTAATTCAATCAAGGAAACACTGCATGTTGGTGAAGGGCATATTGAAGAAGGATCAGCCGAGTGGTTCTTGTGGGAGAACAACTCCATTTGGCTCACTAACTTCACACACATCAGGCTTCCAAGCAGTTCTCAAAGAAACTCAGTTTTCACAATCTATGCTTAGTGCCCTTTGCATTATCTAGGAATGAACCTGGTAGAGCATCCCACACAAACGAATGCTCCACATGCGGGTTTCACATGCCACCAACTCCACATTCTCAGGCAACTTCAGCGCCACAGCCATTTTCAGATAGACTTCAATGCAAAGGCTCTAGACGCAAATATTGGTGTGAGAGCTAATTCAATCAAGGAAACACTGCATGTTGGTGAAGGGCATATTGAAGAAGATCAGCGGAGTGGTTCTTGTGGGAGAACAACTCCATTTGGCTCACTAACTTCACACACCATCAGGCTTCCAAGCAGCTCTCAAGGAAACTCAGTTTTCACACTCTATGCTTAGTGCCCTTTGAGTGCCTAGGACTGAAATGAAGCTTGGTGAGCATCCCACACAAACCAATGCTCCACATGCGGGTTTCACATGCCACCAACTCCACATTCTCAGGCAACTTCAGAGCCACAGCCGTTTTCAGATAGCCCTCAATGCAAAGGCTCTAGACGCAAATATTGGTGTGAGAGCTAATTCAATCAAGGAAACACTGCATGTTGGTGAAGGGCATATTGAAGAAGGATCAGCCGAGTGGTTATTGTGGGAGAACAGCTCCATTTGGCTCACTAACTTCACACACCATCAGGCTTCCAAGCAGCTCTCAAGAAACTCAGTTTTCACACTCTATGCTTAGTGCCCTTTGAGTGCATTATCTAGGAATGAACCTGGTAGAGCATCCCACACAAACCAATGCTCCACATGCGGGTTTCACATGCCACCAGCTCCACATTCTCAGGCAACTTGAGCGCCACAGCCGTTTTCAGATAGCCCTCAATGCAAAGGCTCTAAACACAAATATTGTTGTGAGAGCTAATTCAATCAAGGAAACACTGCATGTTGGTGAAGGGCATATTGAAGAAGGATCAGCCGAGTGGTTCTTGTGGGAGAACAACTCCATTTGGCTCACTAACTTCACACACCATCAGGCTTCCAAGCAGCTCTCAAGGAAACTCAGTTTTCACACTCTATGCTTAGTGCCCTTTGAGTGCATTATCTAGGAATGAACCTGGTAGAGCATCCCACACAAATGAATGCTCCACATGCGGGTTTCACATGCCACCAACCCAACATTCACAGGCAACTTGAGCGCCACAGCCGTTTCAGATAGCCCTCAATGCAAAGGCTTTAGATGCAAATATTGGTGTGAGAGCTAATTCAATCAAGGAAACACTGCATGTTGGTGAAGAGCATATTGAAGAAGGATCAGCCGAGTGGTTCTTGTGGGAGAACAACTCCATTTGGCTCACTAACTTCACACACCATCAGGCTTCCAAGCAGCTCTCAAGAAACTCAGTTTTCACACTCTATGCTTAGTGCCCTTTGAGTGCCTAGGACTGAAATGCACCTGGTAGAGCATCCCACACAAACGAATGCTCCACATGCGGGTTTCACATGCCACCAACTCCACATTCTCAGGCAACTTCAGCGCCACAGCTGTTTCAGATAGCCCTCAATGCAAAGGCTCTAGACGCAAATATTGGTGTGAGAGCTAATTCAATCAAGGAAACACTGCATGTTGCTGAAGGGCATATTGAAGAAGGATCAGCCGAGTGGTTCTTGTGGGAGAACAACTCCATTTGGCTCACTAACTTCACACACCATCAGGCTTCCAAGCAGCTCTCAAGAAACTCAGTTTTCACAATCTATGCTTAGTGCCCATTGAGTGCATTGTCTAGGAATGAACCTGGTAGAGCATCCCACACAAATGAATGCTCCACATGCGGGTTTCACATGCCACCAACTCCACATTCTCAGGCAACTTGAGTGCCACAGCCGTTTTCAGATAGCCCTCAATACAAAGGCTCTAGACGCAAATATTGGTGTGAGAGCTAATTCAATCAAGGAAACACTGCATGTTGGTGAAGGGCATATTGAAGAAAGATCAGCCGAGTGGTTCTTGTGGGAGAACAACTCCATTTGGCTCACTAACTTCACACACCATCAGGTTTCCAAGCAGCTCTCAAGGAAACTCAGTTTTCACACTCTATGCTTAGTGCCCTTTGAGTGCCTAGGACTGAAAAGAATCTTGGTGAGCATCCCACACAAACGAATGCTCCACATGCGGGTTTCACATGCCACCAACTCCACATTCTCAGGCAACTTCAGCGCCACAGCCGTTTTCAGATAGTCCTCAATGCAAAGGATCTAGACGCAAATATTGGTGTGAGAGCTAATTCAATCAAGGAAACACTGCATGTTGCTGAAGGGCATATTGAAGAAGGATCAGCCGAGTGGTTCTTGTGGGAGAACAACTCCATTTGGCTCACTACCTTCATACACCATCAGGCTTCCAAGCAGCTCTCAAGAAACTCAGTTTTCACAATCTATGCTTAGTGCCCTTTGAGTGCATTATCTAGGAATGAACCTGGTAGAGCATCCCACACAAACGTATGCTCCACATGCGGGTTTCACATGCCACCAACTCCACATTCTCAGGCAACTTGAGCGCCACAGCCGTTTTCAGATAGCCCTCAATGCAAAGGCTCTAGACGCAAATATTGGTGTGAGAGCTAATTCAATCAAGGAAACACTGCATGTTGGTGAAGGGCATATTGAAGAAGGATCAGCCGAGTGGTTATTGTGGGAGAACAGCTCCATTTGGCTCACTAACTTCACACACCATCAGGCTTCCAAGCAGCTCTCAAGGAAACTCAGTTTTCACACTCTATGCTTAGTGCCCTTTGCATTATCTAGGATTGAACCTGGTAGAGCATCCCACACAAACGAATGCTCCACATGCGGGTTTCACATGCCACCAACTCCACATTCTCAGGCAACTTCAGCGCCACAGCCGTTTTCAGATAGCCATCAATGCAAAGGCTCTAGACGCAAATATTGGTGTGAGAGCTAATTCAATCAAGGAAACACTGCATGTTGGTGAAGGGCATATTGAAGAAGATCAGCGGAGTGGTTCTTGTGGGAGAACAACTCCATTTGGCTCACTAACTTCACACACCATCAGGCTTCCAAGCAGCTCTCAAGGAAACTCAGTTTTCACACTCTATGCTTAGTGCCCTTTGAGTGCCTAGGACTGAAATGAAGCTTGGTGAGCATCCCACACAAACCAATGCTCCACATGCGGGTTTCACATGCCACCAACTCCACATTCTCAGGCAACTTCAGAGCCACAGCCGTTTTCAGATAGCCCTCAATGCAAAGGCTCTAGACGCAAATATTGGTGTGAGAGCTAATTCAATCAAGGAAACACTGCATGTTGGTGAAGGGCATATTGAAGAAGGATCAGCCGAGTGGTTATTGTGGGAGAACAACTCCATTTGGCTCACTAACTTCATACACCATTAGGCTTCCAAGCAGCTCTCAAGGAAACTCAGTTTTCACACTCTATGCTTAGTGCCCTTTGAGTGCCTAGGACTGAAATGAAGCTTGGTGAGCATCCCACACAAACGAATGCTCCACATGCGGGTTTCACATGCCACCAACTCCACATTCTCAGGCAACTTCAGCGCCACAGCCGTTTTCAGGTAGCCCTCAATGCAAAGGTTCTAGACGCAAATAGTGGTGTGAGAGCTAATTCAATCAAGGAAACACTGCATGTTGGTGAAGGGCATATTGAAGAAGGATCAGAAGAGTGGTTCTTGTGGGAGAACAGCTCCATTTGGCTCACTAACTTCTCACACCATCAGGCTTCCAAGCAGCTCTCAAGAAACTCAGTTTTCACACTCTATGCTTAGTGCCCTTTGAGTGCATTATCTAGGAATGAACCTGGTAGAGCATCCCACACAAACCAATGCTCCACATGCGGGTTTCACAGGCCACCAGCTCCACATTCTCAGGCAACTTGAGCGCCACAGCCATTTTCAGATAGCCCTCAATGCAAAGGCTCTAGACACAAATATTGTTGTGAGAGCTAATTCAATCAAGGAAACACTGCATGTTGGTGAAGGGCATATTGAAGAAGGATCAGCCAAGTGGTTCTTGTGGGAGAACAACTCCATTTGGCTCACTAACTTCATACACCATCAGGCTTCCAAGCAGCTCTCAAGGAAACTCAGTTTTCACACTCTATGCTTAGTGCCCTTTGAGTGCCTAGGACTGAAATGAAGCTTGGTGAGCATCCCACACAAACGAATGCTCCACATGCGGGTTTCACATGCCACCAACTCCACATTCTCAGGCAACTTCAGCGCCACAGCCGTTTTCAGATAGCCATCAATGCAAAGGCTCTAGACGCAAATATTGGTGTGAGAGCTAATTCAATCAAGGAAACACTGCATGTTGGTGAAGGGCATATTGAAGAAGGATCAGCCGAGTGGTTCTTGTGGGAGAACAGATCCATTTGGCTCACTAACTTCACACACCATCAGGCTTCCAAGCAGCTCTCAAGGAAACTCAGTTTTCACACTCTATGCTTAGTGCCCTTTGAGTGCCTAGGACTGAAATGAAGCTTGGTGAGAATCCCACACAAACCAATGCTCCACATGCGGGTTTCACATGCCACCAACTCCACATTCTCAGGCAACTTGAGCGCCACAGCCATTTTCAGATAGCCCTCAATGCAAAGGCTCTAGACTCAAATATTGGTGTGAGAGCTAATTCAATCAAGGAAACACTGCATGTTGGTGAAGGGCATATTGAAGAAGATCAGTCGAGTGGTTCTTGTGGGAGAACAACTCCATTTGGCTCACTAACTTCACACACCATCAGGCTTCCAAGCAGCTCTCAAGGAAACTCAGTTTTCACACTCTATGCTTAGTGCCCTTTGAGTGCATTATCTAGGAATGAACCTGGTAGAGCATCCCACACAAATGAATGCTCCACATGCGGGTTTCACATGCCACCAACCCAACATTCACAGGCAACTTGAGCGCCACAGCCGTTTTCAGATAGCCCTCAATGCAAAGGCTTTAGATGCAAATATTGGTGTGAGGGCTAATTCAATCAAGGAAACACTGCATGTTGGTGAAGAGCATATTGAAGAAGGATCAGCCGAGTGGTTCTTGTGGGAGAACAACTCCATTTGGCTCACTAACTTCACACACCATCAGGCTTCCAAGCAGCTCTCAAGAAACTCAGTTTTCACACTCTATGCTTAGTGCCCTTTGAGTGCCTAGGACTGAAATGCACCTGGTAGAGCATCCCACACACAAACGAATGCTCCACATGCGGGTTTCACATGCCACCAACTCCACATTCTCAGGCAACTTCAGCGCCACAGCTGTTTCTGATAGCCCTCAATGCAAAGGCTCTAGACGCAAATATTGGTGTGAGAGCTAATTCAATCAAGGAAACACTGCATGTTGGTGAAGGGCATATTGAAGAAGGATCAGCCGAGTGGTTCTTGTGGGAGAACAACTCCATTTGGCTCACTAACTTCACACACCATCAGGCTTCCAAGCAGCTCTCAAGAAACTCAGTTTTCACAATCTATACTTAGTGCCCATTGAGTGCATTGTCTAGGAATGAACCTGGTAGAGCATCCCACACAAACGAATGCTCCACATGCAGGTTTCACATGCCACCAACTCCACATTCTCAGGCAACTTGAGTGCCACAGCCGTTTTCAGATAGCCCTCAATACAAAGGCTCTAGACGCAAATATTGGTGTGAGAGCTAATTCAATCAAGGAAACACTGCATGTTGGTGAAGGGCATATTGAAGAAAGATCAGCCGAGTGGTTCTTGTGGGAGAACAACTCCATTTGGCTCACTAACTTCACACACCATCAGGTTTCCAAGCAGCTCTCAAGGAAACTCAGTTTTCACACTCTATGCTTAGTGCCCTTTGAGTGCCTAGGACTGAAAAGAATCTTGGTGAGCATCCCACACAAACGAATGCTCCACATGCGGGTTTCACATGCCACCAACTCCACATTCTCAGCCAACTTCAGCGCCACAGCCGTTTTCAGATAGTCCTCAATGCAAAGGATCTAGACGCAAATATTGGTGTGAGAGCTAATTCAATCAAGGAAACACTGCATGTTGCTGAAGGGCATATTGAAGAAGGATCAGCCGAGTGGTTCTTGTGGGAGAACAACTCCATTTGGCTCACTACCTTCATACACCCTCAGGCTTCCAAGCAGCTCTCAAGAAACTCAGTTTTCACAATCTATGCTTAGTGCCCTTTGAGTGCATTATCTAGGAATGAACCTGGTAGAGCATCCCACACAAACGTATGCTCCACATGCGGGTTTCACATGCCACCAACTCCACATTCTCAGGCAACTTGAGCGCCACAGCCGTTTTCAGATAGCCCTCAATGCAAAGGCTCTAGACGCAAATATTGGTGTGAGAGCTAATTCAATCAAGGAAACACTGCATGTTGGTGAAGGGCATATTGAAGAAGGATCAGCCGAGTGGTTATTGTGGGAGAACAGCTCCATTTGGCTCACTAACTTCACACACCATCAGGCTTCCAAGCAGCTCTCAAGGAAACTCAGTTTTCACACTCTATGCTTAGTGCCCTTTGCATTATCTAGGAATGAACCTGGTAGAGCATCCCACACAAACGAATGCTCCACATGCGGGTTTCACATGCCACCAACTCCACATTCTCAGGCAACTTCAGCGCCACAGCCGTTTTCAGATAGCCCTCAATGCAAAGGCTCTAGACGCAAATATTGGTGTGAGAGCTAATTCAATCAAGGAAACACTGCATGTTGGTGAAGGGCATATTGAAGAAGATCAGCGGAGTGGTTCTTGTGGGAGAACAACTCCATTTGGCTCACTAACTTCACACACCATCAGGCTTCCAAGCAGCTCTCAAGGAAACTCAGTTTTCACACTCTATGCTTAGTGCCCTTTGAGTGCCTAGGACTGAAATGAAGCTTGGTGAGCATCCCACACAAACCAATGCTCCACATGCGGGTTTCACATGCCACCAACTCCACATTCTCAGGCAACTTCAGAGCCACAGCCGTTTTCAGATAGCCCTCAATGCAAAGGCTCTAGACGCAAATATTGGTGTGAGAGCTAATTCAATCAAGGAAACACTGCATGTTGGTGAAGGGCATATTGATGAAGGATCAGCCGAGTGGTTATTGTGGGAGAACAACTCCATTTGGCTCACTAACTTCATACACCATTAGGCTTCCAAGCAGCTCTCAAGGAAACTCAGTTTTCACACTCTATGCTTAGTGCCCTTTGAGTGCCTAGGACTGAAATGAAGCTTGGTGAGCATCCCACACAAACGAATGCTCCACATGCGGGTTTCACATGCCACCAACTCCACATTCTCAGGCAACTTCAGCGCCACAGCCGTTTTCAGATAGCCCTCAATGCAAAGGTTCTAGACGCAAATATTGGTGTGAGAGCTAATTCAATCAAGGAAACACTGCATGTTGGTGAAGGGCATATTGAAGAAGGATCAGAAGAGTGGTTCTTGTGGGAGAACAGCTCCATTTGGCTCACTAACTTCTCACACCATCAGGCTTCCAAGCAGCTCTCAAGAAACTCAGTTTTCACACTCTATGCTTAGTGCCCTTTGAGTGCATTATCTAGGAATGAACCTGGTAGAGCATCCCACACAAACCAATGCTCCACATGCGGGTTTCACATGCCACCAGCTCCACATTCTCAGGCAACTTGAGCGCCACAGCCATTTTCAGATAGCCCTCAATGCAAAGGCTCTAGACACAAATATTGTTGTGAGAGCTAATTCAATCAAGGAAACACTGCATGTTGGTGAAGGGCATATTGAAGAAGGATCAGCCAAGTGGTTCTTGTGGGAGAACAACTCCATTTGGCTCACTAACTTCATACACCATCAGGCTTCCAAGCAGCTCTCAAGGAAACTCAGTTTTCACACTCTATGCTTAGTGCCCTTTGAGTGCCTAGGACTGAAATGAAGCTTGGTGAGCATCCCACACAAACGAATGCTCCACATGCGGGTTTCACATGCCACCAACTCCACATTCTCAGGCAACTTCAGCGCCACAGCCGTTTTCAGATAGCCATCAATGCAAAGGCTCTAGACGCAAATATTGGTGTGAGAGCTAATTCAATCAAGGAAACACTGCATGTTGGTGAAGGGCATATTGAAGAAGATCAGTCGAGTGGTTCTTGTGGGAGAACAACTCCATTTGGCTCACTAACTTCACACACCATCAGGCTTCCAAGCAGCTCTCAAGGAAACTCAGTTTTCACACTCTATGCTTAGTGCCCTTTGAGTGCCTAGGACTGAAATGCACCTGGTAGAGCATCCCACACAACGATTGCTCCACATGCGGGTTTCACATGCCACCAACTCCACATTCTCAGGTAACTTCAGCGCCACAGCTGTTTCAGATGGCCCTCAATGCAAAGGCTCTAGACACAAATATTGGTGTGAGAGCTAATTCAATCAAGGAAACACTGCATGTTGCTGAAGGGCATATTGAAGAAGGATCAGCCGAGTGGTTCTTGTGGGAGAACAACTCCATTTGGCTCACTAACTTCACACACCATCAGGCTTCCAAGCAGCTCTCAAGGAAACTCAGTTTTCACACTCTATGCTTAGTGCCCTTTGAGTGCCTAGGACTGAAATGAAGCTTGGTGAGCATCCCACACAAACGAATGCTCCACATGCGGGTTTCACATGCCACCAACTCCACATTCTCAGGCAACTTGAGCGCCACAGCCGTTTTCAGATAGACCTCAATGCAAAGGCTCTAGACGCAAATATTGGTGTGAGAGCTAATTCAATCAAGGAAACACTGCATGTTGGTGAAGGGCATATTGAAGAAGGATCAGCCGTGTGGTTCTTGTGGGAGAACAACTCCATTTGGCTCACTAACTTCATACACCATCAGGCTTCCAAGCAGCTCTCAAGGAAACTCAGTTTTCACACTCTATGCTTAGTGCCCTTTGAGTGCCTAGGACTGAAATGAAGCTTGGTGAGCATCCCACACAAACGATTGCTCCACATGCGGGTTTCACATGCCACCAACTCCACATTCTCAGGTAACTTCAGCGCCACAGCCGTTTTCAGATGGCCCTCAATGCAAAGGCTCTAGACACAAATATTGGTGTGAGAGCTAATTCAATCAAGGAAACACTGCATGTTGGTGAAGGGCATATTGAAGAAGGATCAGCCGAGTGGTTATTGTGGGAGAACAACTCCATTTGGCTCACTAACTTCACACACCATCAGGCTTCCAAGCAGCTCTCAAGAAACTCAGTTTTCACACTCTATGCTTAGTGCCCTTTGAGTGCATTATCTAGGAATGAACCTGGTAGAGCATCCCACACAAACGAATGCTGCACATGCGGGTTTCACATGCCACCAACTCCACATTCTCAGGCAACTTGAGCGCCACAGCCGTTTTCAGATAGCCCTCAATGCAAAGGCTCTAGACGCAAATATTGGTGTGAGAGCTAATTCAATCAAGGAAACACTGCATGTTGGTGAAGGGCATATTGAAGAAGGATCAGCCGAGTGGTTCTTGTGGGAGAACAACTCCATTTGGCTCACTAACTTCACACACCATCAGGCTTCCAGGCAGCTCTCAAGGAAACTCAGTTTTGACACTCTATGCTTAGTGCCCTTTGAGTGCCTAGGACTGAAATGAAGCTTGGTGAGCATCCCACACAAACGAATGCTCCACATGCGGGTTTCACATGCCACCAACTCCACATTCTCAGGCAACTTCAGCGCCACAGCCGTTTTCAGGTAGCCCTCAATGCAAAGGCTCTAGACTCAAATATTGGTGTGAGAGCTAATTCAATCAAGGAAACACTGCATGTTGGTGAAGGGCATATTGAAGAAGATCAGTTGAGTGGTTCTTGTGGGAGAACAACTCCATTTGGCTCACTAACTTCACACACCATCAGGCTTCCAAGCAGCTCTCAAGGAAACTCAGTTTTCACAATCTATGCTTAGTGCCCTTTGAGTGCATTATCTAGGAATGAACCTGGTAGAGCATCCCACACAAACGAATGCTCCACATGCGGGTTTCACATGCCACCAACTCCACATTCTCAGGCAACTTGAGCGCCACAGCCGTTTTCAGATAGCCCTCGATGCAAAGGCTCTAGATGCAAATATTGGTGTGAGAGCTAATTCAATGAAGGAAACACTGCATGTTGGTGAAGGGCATATTGAAGAAGGATCAGCCGAGTGGTTCTTGTGGGAGAACAACTCCATTTGGCTCACTAACTTCACACACCATCAGGCTTCCAAGCAGCTCTCAAGGAAACTCAGTTTTCACACTCTATGCTTAGTGCCCTTTGAGTGCCTAGGACTGAAATGAAGCTTGATGATCATCCCACACAAACGAATGCTCCACATGCGGGTTTCACATGCCACCAACTCCACATTCTCAGGCAACTTGAGCGCCACAGCCGTTTTCAGATAGCCCTCAATGCAAAGGCTCTAGACGCAAATATTGGTGTGAGAGTTAATTCAATCAAGGAAACACTGCATGTTGGTGAAGGGCATATTGAAGAAGGATCAGCGGAGTGGTTCTTGTGGGAGAACAACTCCATTTGGCTCACTAACTTCACACACCATCAGGCTTCCAAGCAGCTCTCAAGGAAACTCAGTTTTCACACTCTATGCTTAGTGCCCTTTGAGTGCCTAGGACTGAAATGAACCTGGTAGAGCATCCCACACAAACGAATGCTCCACATGCGGGTTTCACATGCCACCAACTCCACATTCTCAGGCAACTTGAGCGCCACAGCTGTTTCAGATAGCCCTCAATGCAAAGGCCCTAGACGCAAATATTGGTGTGAGAGCTAATTCAATCAAGGAAACACTGCATGTTGGTGAAGGGCATATTGAAGAAGGATCAGCGGAGTGGTTCTTGTGGGACAACAACTCAATTTGGCTCACTAACTTCACACACCATCAGGCTTCCAAGCAGCTCTCAAGGAAACTCAGTTTTCACACTCTATGCTTAGTGCCCTTTGAGTGCATTATCTAGGAATGAACCTGGTAGAGCATCCCACACAAACCAATGCTCCACATGCGGGTTTCACATGCCACCAACTCCACATTCTCAGGCAACTTGAGCGCCACAGCCGTTTTCAGATAGCCCTCAATGCAAAGGTTCTAGACGCAAATATTGGTGTGAGAGCTAATTCAATCAAGGAAACACTGCATGTTGGTGAAGGGCATATTGAAGAAGGATCAGCGGAGTGGTTCTTGTGGGAGAACAACTCAATTTGGCTCACTAACGTCATACACCATCAGGCTTCCAAGCAGCTCTCAAGAAACTCAGTTTTCACACTCTATGCTTAGTGCAATTTGAGTGCCTAGGACTGAAATGAAGCTTGGTGAGCATCCCACACAAACGAATGCTCCACATGCGGGTTTCACATGCCACCAACTCCCCATTCTCAGGCAGCTTCAGCGCCACTGCCGTTTTCAGATAGCCCTCAATGCAAAGGCTCTAGACACAAATATTGGTGTGAGAGCTAATTCAATCAAGGAAACACTGCATGTTGGTGAAGGGCATATTGAAGAAGGATCAGCCGAGTGGTTCTTGTGGGAGAACAACTCCATTTGGCTCACTAACTTCATACACCATCAGGCTTCCAAGCAGCTCTCAAGGAAACTCAGTTTTCACACTCTATGCTTAGTGCCCTTTGAGTGCCTAGGACTGAAATGAAGCTTGGTGAGCATCCCACACAAACGAATGCTCCACATGCGGGTTTCACATGCCACCAACTCCACATTCTCAGGCAACTTGAGCGCCACAGCCGTTTTGAGAGAGCCCTCAATGCAAAGGCTCTAGATGCAAATATTGGTGTGAGAGCTAATTCAATCAAGGAAACACTGCATGTTGGTGAAGGGCATATTGAAGAAGGATCAGCGGAGTGGTTCTTGTGGGAGAACAACTCCATTTGGCTCACTAACTTCACACACCATCAGGCTTCCAAGCAGCTCTCAAGAAACTCAGTTTTCACAATCTATGCTTAGTGCCCTTTGAGTGCATTATCTAGGAATGAACCTGGTAGAGCATCCCACACAAACCAATGCTCCACATGCGGGTTTCACATGCCACAAACTCCACATTCTCAGGCAACTTGAGCGCCACAGCCGTTTACAGATAGCCCTCAATGCAAAGGCTCTAGACTCAAATATTGGTGTGAGAGCTAATTCAATCAAGGAAACACTGCATGTTGGTGAAGGGCATATTGAAGAATATCATCGGAGTGGTTCTTGTGGGAGAACAACTCCATTTGGCTCACTAACTTCACACACCATCAGGCTTCCAAGCAGCTCTCAAGGAAACTCAGTTTTCACAGTCTATGCTTAGTGCAATTTGAGAGCATTATCGAGGAATGAACCTGGTAGAACATCCGACACAAACGAATGCTCCACATGCGGGTTTCACATGCCACCAACTCCACATTCTCAGCCAACTTCAGCGCCACAGCCGTTTTCAGACAGCCCTCAATGCAAAGGCTCTAGATGCAAATATTGATGTGAGAGCTAATTCAATCAAGGAAACACTGCATGTTGCTGAAGAGCATATTGAAGAAGGATCAGCCGTGTGGTTCTTGTGGGAGAACAACTCCATTTGGCTCACTAACTTCATACACCATCAGGCTTCCAAGCAGCTCTCAAGGAAACTCAGTTTTCACACTCTATGCTTAGTGCCCTTTGAGTGCCTAGGACTGAAATGAAGCTTGGTGAGCATCCCACACAAACGAATGCTCCACATGCGGGTTTCACATGCCACCAACTCCACATTCTCAGGCAACTTCAGCGCCACAGCCGTTTTCAGATAGCCCTCAATGCAAAGGCTCTAGACACAAATATTGGTGTGAGAGCTAATTCAATCAAGGAAACACTGCATGTTGGTGAAGGGCATATTGAAGAAGGATCAGCCGAGTGGCTCTTGTGGGAGAACAACTCCATTTGGCTCACTAACTTCACACACCATCAGGCTTCCAAGCAGCTCTCAAGAAACTCAGTTTTCACAATCTATGCTTAGTGCCCTTTGAGTGCATTACCAAGGAATGAACCTGGTAGAACATCCGACACAAACAAATGCTCCACATGCCGGTTTCACATGCCACCAACTCCACATTCTCAGGCAACTTCAGCGCCACAGCCGTTTTCAGACAGCCCTCAATGCAAAGACTCTGGACTCAAATATTGATGTGAGAGCTAATTCAATCAAGGAAACACTGCATGTTGGTGAAGAGCATATTGAAGAAGGATCAGCCGAGTGGTTCTTGTGGGAGAACAACTACATTTGGCTCACTAACTCCACACACCATCAGGCTTCCAAGCAGCTCTCAAGGAAACTCACTTTTCACACTCTATGCTTAGTGCAATTTGAGTGCCTAGGACTGAAATGAAGGTTGGTGAGCATCCCACACAAACGAATGCTCCACATGCGGGTTTCACATGCCACCGACTCCACATTCTCAGGCAATTTCAGCGCCACAGCCGTTTTCAGATAGCCCTCAATGCAAAGGCTCTAGACGCAAATATTGGTGTGAGAGCTAATTCAATCAAGGAAACACTGCATGTTGGTGAAGAGCATATTGAAGAAGGATCAGCGGAGTGGTTCTTGTGGGAGAACAACTCCATTTGGCTCACTAACTTCACACACCATCAGGCTTCCAAGCAGCTCTCAAGGAAACTCAGTTTTCACACTCTATGCTTAGTGCCCTTTGAGTGCATTATCTAGGAATGAACCTGGTAGAGCATCCCACACAAACGAATGCTCCACATGCGGGTTTCACATGCCACCAACTCCACATTCTCAGGCAACTTGAGCGCCACAGCCGTTTTCAGATAGCCCTCAATGCAAAGGCTCTAGATGCAAATATTGGTGTGAGAGCTAATTCAATCAAGGAAACACTGCATGTTGGTGAAGAGCATATTGAAGAAGGATCAGCCGAGTGGTTCTTGTGGGAGAACAACTCCATTTGGCTCACTAACTTCACACACCATCAGGCTTCCAAGCAGCTCTCAAGGAAACTCAGTTTTCACACTCTATGCTTAGTGCAATTTGAGTGCCTACTACTGAAATGAAGCTTGGTGAGCATCCCACACAAACGAGTGCTCCACATGCGGGTTTCACATGCCACCAACTCCACATTCTCAGGCAACTTCAGCGCCACAGCCGTTTTCAGATAGCCCTCAATGCAAAGGCTCTAGACGCAAATATTGGTGTGAGGGCTAATTCAATCAAGGAAACACTGCATGTTGGTGAAGGGCATATTGAAGAAGGATCACTGGAGTGGTTCTTGTGGGAGAACAACTCCATTTGGCTCACTAACTTCACACACCCTCAGGCTTCCAAGCAGCTCTCAAGGAAACTCAGTTTTCACACTCTATGCTTAGTGCCCTTTGAGTGCATTATCTAGGAATGAACCTGGTAGAGCATCCCACACAAGCGAATGCTCCACATGCGGGTTTCACATGCCACAAACTCCACATTCTCAGGCAACTTGAGCGCCACAGCCGTTTTCAGATAGCCCACAATGCAAAGGCTCTAGACACAAATATTGGTGTGAGAGCTAATTCAATCAAGGAAACACTGCATGTTGGTGAATGGCATATTGAAGAAGGATCAGCCGAGTGGTTCTTGTGGGAGAACAACTCCATTTGGCTCACTAACTTCACACACCATCAGGCTTCCAAGCAGCTCTCAAGGAAACTCAGTTTTCACACTCTATGCTTAGTGCAATTTGAGTGCCTAGGACTGAAATGAAGCTTGGTGAGCATCCCACACAAACGAATGCTCCACATGCGGGTTTCACATGCCACCAACTCCACATTCTCAGGCAACTTGAGAGCCACAGCCGTTTTCAGATAGCCCTCAATGCAAAGGCTCTAGACGCAAATATTGGTGTGAGAGCTAATTCAATCAAGGAAACACTGCATGTTGGTGAAGGGCATATTGAAGAAGATCAGTCGAGTGGTTCTTGTGGGAGAACAACTCCATTTGGCTCACTAACTTCACACACCATCAGGTTTCCAAGCAGCTCTCAAGGAAACTCAGTTTTCACACTCTATGCTTAGTGCCCTTTGAGTGCATTATCTAGGAATGAACCTGGTAGAGCATCCCACACAAACGAATGCTCCACATGCGGGTTTCACATGCCACCAACTCCACATTCTCAGGCAACTTCAGCGCCACAGCCGTTTTCAGATAGCCCTCAATGCAAAGGCTCTAGATGCAAATATTGGTGTGAGAGCTAATTCAATCAAGGAAACACTGCATGTTGGTGAAGAGCATATTGAAGAAGGATCAGCCGAGTGGTTCTTGTGGGAGAACAACTCCATTTGGCTCACTAACTTCACACACCATCAGGCTTCCAAGCAGCTCTCAAGGAAACTCAGCTTTCACACTCTATGCTTAGTGCCCTTTGAGTGCATTATCTAGGAATGAACCTGGTAGAGCATCCCACACAAACGAATGCTCCACATGCGGGTTTCACATGCCACCAACTCCACATTCTCAGGCAACTTGAGCGCCACAGCCATTTTCAGATAGCCCTCAATGCAAAGGCTCTAGATGCAAATATTGGTGTGAGAGCTAATTCAATCAAGGAAACACTGCATGTTGGTGAAGAGCATATTGAAGAAGGATCAGCCGAGTGGTTCTTGTGGGAGAACAACTCCATTTGGCTCACTAACTTCACACACCATCAGGCTTCCAAGCAGCTCTCAAGGAAACTCAGTTTTCACACTCTATGCTTAGTGCAATTTTAGTGCCTACTACTGAAATGAAGCTTGGTGAGCATCCCACACAAACGAGTGCTCCACATGCGGGTTTCACATGCCACCAACTCCACATTCTCAGGCAACTTCAGCGCCACAGCCGTTTTCAGATAGCCCTCAATGCAAAGGCTCTAGACGCAAATATTGGTGTGAGAGCTAATTCAATCAAGGAAACACTGCATGTTGGTTAAGGGCATATTGAAGAAGGATCACTGGAGTGGTTCTTGTGGGAGAACAACTCCATTTGGCTCACTAACTTCACACACCCTCAGGCTTCCAAGCAGCTCTCAAGGAAACTCAGTTTTCACACTCTATGCTTAGTGCCCTTTGAGTGCATTATCTAGGAATGAACCTGGTAGAGCATCCCACACAAGCGAATGCTCCACATGCGGGTTTCACATGCCACAAACTCCACATTCTCAGGCAACTTGAGCGCCACAGCCGTTTTCAGATAGCCCACAATGCAAAGGCTCTAGACACAAATATTGGTGTGAGAGCTAATTCAATCAAGGAAACACTGCATGTTGGTGAATGGCATATTGAAGAAGGATCAGCCGAGTGGTTCTTGTGGGAGAACAACTCCATTTGGCTCACTAACTTCACACACCATCAGGCTTCCAAGCAGCTCTCAAGGAAACTCAGTTTTCACACTCTATGCTTAGTGCAATTTTAGTGCCTAGGACTGAAATGAAGCTTGGTGAGCATCCCACACAAACGAATGCTCCACATGCGGGTTTCACATGCCACCAACTCCACATTCTCAGGCAACTTGAGAGCCACAGCCGTTTTCAGATAGCCCTCAATGCAAAGGCTCTAGACGCAAATATTGGTGTGAGAGCTAATTCAATCAAGGAAACACTGCATGTTGGTGAAGGGCATATTGAAGAAGGATCAGCCGAGTGGTTCTTGTGGGAGAACAACTCCATTTGGCTCACTAACTTCACACACCATCAGGCTTCCAAGCAGCTCTCAAGGAAACTCAGTTTTCACACTCTATGCTTAGTGCCCTTTGAGTGCCAAGGACTGAAATGAAGCGAAGCTTGGTGAGCATCCCACACAAGCGAATGCTCCACATGCGGGTTTCACATGCCACCAACTCCACATTCTCAGGCAACTTCAGCGCCACAGCCGTTTTCAGATAGCCCTCAATGCAAAGGCTCTAGACTCAAATATTGGTGTGAGAGCTAATTCAATCAAGGAAACACTGCATGTTGGTGAAGGGCATATTGAAGAAGATCAGTCGAGTGGTTCTTGTGGGAGAACAACTCCATTTGGCTCACTAACTTCACACACCATCAGGCTTCCAAGCAGCTCTCAAGGAAACTCAGTTTTCACACTCTATGCTTAGTGCCCTTTGAGTGCATTATCAAGGAATGAACCTGGTAGAACATCCGACACAAACGAATGCTCCACATGCGGGTTTCACATGCCACCAACTCCACATTCTCAGGCAACTTGAGCGCCACAGCCGTTTTCAGATAGCCCTCAATGCAAAGGCTCTAGACACAAATATTGGTGTGAGAGCTAATTCAATCAAGGAAACACTGCATGTTGGTGAAGAGCATATTGAAGAAGGATCAGCCGAGTGGTTCTTGTGGGAGAACAACTCCATTTGGCTCACTAACTTCACACACCATCAGGCTTCCAAGCAGCTCTCAAGGAAACTCAGTTTTCACACTCTATGCTTAGTGCAATTTGAGTGCCTAGGACTGAAATGAAGCTTGGTGAGCATCCCACACAAACGAATGCTCCACATGCGGGTTTCACATGCCACCAACTCCACATTCTCAGGCAACTTCAGCGCCACAGCCGTTTTCAGATAGCCCTCAATGCAAAGGCTCTAGACACAAATATTGGTGTGAGAGCTAATTCAATCAAGGAAACACTGCATGTTGGTGAAGGGCATATTGAAGAAGGATCAGCCGAGTGGTTCTTGTGGGAGAACAACTCCATTTGGCTCACTAACTTCACACACCATCAGGCTTCCAAGCAGCTCTCAAGGAAACTCAGTTTTCACAATCTATGCTTAGTGCCCTTTGAGTGCATTATCTAGGAATGAACCTGGTAGAGCATCCCACACAAACGAATGCTCCACATGCGGGTTTCACATGCCACCAACTCCACATTCTCAGGCAACTTGAGCGCCACAGCCGTTTTCAGATAGCCCTCAATGCAAAGGCTCTAGACGCAAATATTGGTGTGAGAGCTAATTCAATCAAGGAAACAATGCATGTTGGTGAAGGGCATATTGAAGAAGGATCAGCCGAGTGGTTCTTGTGGGAGAACAACTGAAGTTGGCTCACTAACTTCACACACCATCAGGCTTCCAAGCAGCTCTCAAGAAACTCAGTTTTCACACTCTATGCTTAGTGCCCTTTGAGTGCATTATCTAGGAATGAACCTGGTAGAGCATCCCACACAAACCAATGCTCCACATGCGGGTTTCACATGCCACCAACTCCACATTCTCAGGCAACTTGAGCGCCACAGCCGTTTTCAGATAGCCCTCAATGCAAAGGCTCTAGACACAAATATTGGTGTGAGAGCTAATTCAATCAAGGAAACACTGCATGTTGGTGAAGGGCATATTGAAGAAGGATCAGCCGAGTGGTTCTTGTGGGAGAACAACTCCATTTGGCTCACTAACTTCACACACCATCAGGCTTCCAAGCAGATCTCAAGGAAACTCAGTTTTCACACTCTATGCTTAGTGCCCTTTGAGTGCATTATCTAGGAATGAACCTGGTAGAGCATCCCACACAAACGAATGCTCCACATGCGGGTTTCACATGCCACCAACTCCACATTCTCAGGCAACTTCAGCGCCACAGCCGTTTTCAGATAGCCCTCAATGCAAAGGCTCTAGACACAAATATTTGTGTGAGAGCTAATTCAATCAAGGAAACACTGCATGTTGGTGAAGGGCATATTGACGAAGGATCAGCCGAGTGGTTCTTGTGGGAGAACAACTCCATTTGGCTCACTAACTTCACACACCATCAGGCTTCCAAGCAGCTCTCAAGAAACTCAGTTTTCACACTCTATGCTTAGTGCCCTTTGAGTTTATTAACTAGGAATGAACCTGGTAGAGCATCATACACAAACGAATGCTCCACATGCGGGTTTCACATGCCACCAACTCCACATTCTCAGGCAACTTCAGCGCCACAGCTGTTTCAGATAGCCCTCAATGCAAAGGCTCTAGACGCAAATATTGGTGTGAGAGCTAATTCAATCAAGGAAACACTGCATGTTGGTGAAGGGCATATTGAAGAAGGATCAGCCGAGCGGTTCTTGTGGGAGAACAACTGAAGTTGGCTCACTAACTTCACACACCATCAGGCTTCCAAGCAGCTCTCAAGGAAACTCAGTTTTCACACTCTATGCTTAGTGCCCTTTGAGTGCATTATCTAGGAATGAAGCTGGTAGAGCATCCCACACAAACGAATGCTCCACATGCGGGTTTCACATGCCACCAACTCCACATTCTCAGGCAACTTGAGCGCCACAGCCGTTTTCAGATAGCCCTCAATGCAAAGGCTCTAGACGCAAATATTGGTGTTAGAGCTAATTCAATCAAGGAAACACTGCATGTTGGTGAAGGGCATATTGAAGAAGGATCAGCCGAGTGGTTCTTGTGGGAGAACAACTCAATTTGGCTCACTAACTTCACACACCATCAGGCTTCCAAGCAGCTCTCAAGGAAACTCAGTTTTCACACTCTATGCTTAGTGCCCTTTGAGTGCCTAGGACTGAAATGAAGCTTGGTGGGCATCCCACACAAACGAATGCTCCACATGCGGGTTTCACATGCCACCAACTCCACATTCTCAGGCAACTTCAGCGCCAGAGCCATTTTCAGATAGCCCTCAATGCAAAGGCTCTAGACGCAAATATTGGTGTGAGAGCTAATTCAATCAAGGAAACACTGCATGTTGGTGAAGGGCATATTGAAGAAGGATCAGCCGAGTGGTTCTTGTGGGAGAACAACTCCATTTGGCTCACTAACTTCACACACCATCAGGCTTCCAAGCAGCTCTCAAGAAACTCAGTTTTCACACTCTATGCTTAGTGCCCTTTGAGTTTATTAACTAGGAATGAACCTGGTAGAGCATCATACACAAACGAATGCTCCACATGCGGGTTTCACATGCCACCAACTCCACATTCTCAGGCAACTTCAGCGCCACAGCCGTTTTCAGATAGCCCTCAATGCAAAGGCTCTAGACGCAAATATTGGTGTGAGAGCTAATTCAATCAAGGAAACACTGCATGTTGGTGAAGGGCATATTGAAGAAGGATCAGCCGAGCGGTTCTTGTGGGAGAACAACTGAAGTTGGCTCACTAACTTCACACACCATCAGGCTTCCAAGCAGCTCTCAAGGAAACTCAGTTTTCACACTCTATGCTTAGTGCCCTTTGAGTGCATTATCTAGCAATGAAGCTGGTAGAGCATCCCACACAAACGAATGCTCCACATGCGGGTTTCACATGCCACCAACTCCACATTCTCAGGCAACTTAGCGCCACAGCCGTTTTCAGATAGCCCTCAATGCAAAGGCTCTAGACGCAAATATTGGTGTTAGAGCTAATTCAATCAAGGAAACACTGCATGTTGGTGAAGGGCATATTGAAGAAGGATCAGCCGAGTGGTTCTTGTGGGAGAACAACTCCATTTGGCTCACTAACTTCACACACCATCAGGCTTCCAAGCAGCTCTCAAGGAAACTCAGTTTTCACACTCTATGCTTAGTGCCCTTTGAGTGCCTAGGACTGAAATGAAGCTTGGTGGGCATCCCACACAAACGAATGCTCCACATGCGGGTTTCACATGCCACCAACTCCACATTCTCAGGCAACTTCAGCGCCACAGCCGTTTTCAGATAGCCCTCAATGCAAAGGCTCTAGACGCAAATATTGGTGTGAGAGCTAATTCAATCAAGGAAACACTGCATGTTGGTGAAGGGCATATTGAAGAAGGATCAGCCGAGTGGTTCTTGTGGGAGAACAACTCCATTTGGCTCACTAACTTCACACACCATCAGGCTTCCAAGCAGCTCTCAAGGAAACTCAGTTTTCACAATCTATGCTTAGTGCCCTTTGAGTGCATTATCTAGGAATGAATCTGGTAGAGCATCCCACATAAACGAATGCTCCACATGCGGGTTTCACATGCCACCAACTCCACATTCTCAGGCAACTTCAGTGCCACAGCCGTTTTCAGATAGCCCTCAATGCAAAGGCTCTAGACGCAAATATTGGTGTGAGAGCTAATTCAATCAAGGAAACACTGCATGTTGGTGAAGGGCATATTGAAGAAGGATCAGCCGAGTGGTTCTTGTGGGAGAACAACTCCATTTGGCTCACTAACTTCACACACCATCAGGCTTCCAAGCTGCTCTCAAGGAAACTCAGTTTTCACACTCTATGCTTAGTGCCCTTTGAGTGCATTATCTAGGAATGAACCTGGTAGAGCATCCCACACAAACGAATGCTCCACATGCGGGTTTCACATGCCACCAACTCAACATTCTCAGGCAACTTCAGCGCCAGAGCCATTTTCAGATAGCCCTCAATGCAAAGGCTCTAGACACAAATATTGGTGTGAGAGCTAATTCAATCAAGGAAACACTGCATGTTGGTGAAGGGCATATTGAAGAAGGATCAGCCGAGTGGTTCTTGTGGGAGAACAGCTCCATTTGGCTCACTAACTTCACACACCATCAGGCTTCCAAGCAGTTCTCAAGGAAACTCAGTTTTCACACTCTATGCTTAGTGCCCTTTGAGTGCCAAGGACTGAAATGAAGCTTGGTGAGCATTCCACACAAACGAATGCTCCACATGCGGGTTTCACATGCCACCAACTCCACATTCTCAGGCAACTTCAGCGCCACAGCCGTTTTCAGATAGCCCTCAATGCAAAGGCTCTAGACGCAAATATTGGTGTGAGAGCTAATTCAATCAAGGAAACAATGCATGTTGGTGAAGGGCATATTTAAGAAGGATCAGCGGAGTGGTTCTTGTGGGAGAACAACTCCATTTGGCTCACTAACTTCACACACCATCAGGCTTCCAAGCAGCTCTGAAGAAACTCAGTTTTCACAATCTATGCTTAGTGCCCTTTGAGTGCATTATCTAGGAATGAACCTGGTAGAGCATCCCACACAAACGAATGCTCCACATGCGGGTTTCACATGCCACCAACTCCACATTCTCAGGCAACTTGAGCGCCACAGCCGTTTTCAGATAGCCCTCAATGCAAAGGCTCTAGACGCAAATATTGGTGTGAGAGCTAATTCAATCAAGGAAACACTGCATGTTGGTGAAGGGCATATTGAAGAAGGATCAGCCAAGTGGTTCTTGTGGGAGAACAACTCCATTTGGCTCACTAACTTCACACCATCAGGCTTCCAAGCAGCTCTCAAGAAACTCAGTTTTCACACTCTATGCTTAGTGCCCTTTGAGTGCCTAGGACTGAAATGAAGCTTGGTGAGCATCCCACACAAACGAATGCTCCACATGCGGGTTTCACATGCCACCAACTCCACAATCTCAGGCAACTTGAGCGCCACAGCCGTTTTCAGATAGCCCTCAATGCAAAGACTCTAGACGCAAATATTGGTGTGAGAGCTAATTCAATCAAGGAAACACTGCATGTTGGTGAAGGGCATATTGAAGAAGGATCAGCCGAGTGGTTCTTGTGGGAGAACAGCTCCATTTGGCTCACTAACTTCACACACCATCAGGCTTCCAAGCAGCTCTCAAGGAAACTCAGTTTTCACACTCTATGCTTAGTGCCCTTTGAGTGCATTATATAGGAATGAACCTGGTAGAGCATCCCACACAAACGAATGCTCCACATGCGGGTTTCACATGCCACCAACTCCACATTCTCAGGCAACTTCAGCGCCAGAGCCATTTTCAGATAGCCCTCAATGCAAAGGCTCTAGACGCAAATATTGGTGTGAGAGCTAATTCAATCAAGGAAACACTGCATGTTGGTGAAGGGCATATTGAAGAAGGATCAGCGGAGTGGTTCTTGTGGGAGAACAGCTCCATTTGGCTCACTAACTTCACACACCATCAGGCTTCCAAGCAGCTCTCAAGGAAACTCAGTTTTCACACTCTATGCTTAGTGCCCTTTTAGTGCCTAGGACTGAAATGAAGCTTGGTGAGCATCCCACACAAACGAATGCTCCACATGCGGGTTTCACATGCCACCAACTCCACATTCTCAGCCAACTTCAGCGCCACAGCCGTTTTCAGATAGTCCTCAATGCAAAGGTTCTAGACGCAAATATTGGTGTGAGAGCTAATTCAATCAAGGAAACACTGCATGTTGGTGAAGGGCATATTGAAGAAGGATCAGCCGTGTGGTTCTTGTGGGAGAACAACTCCATTTGGCTCACTAACTTCATACACCCTCAGGCTTCCAAGCAGCTCTCAAGGAAACTCAGTTTTCACACTCTATGCTTAGTGCCCTTTTAGTGCCTAGGACTGAAATGAAGCTTGGTGAGCATCCCACACAAACGAATGCTCCACATGCGGGCTTCACATGCCACCAACTCCACATTCTCAGGCAACTTCAGCGCCACAGCCGTTTTCAGATAGCCCTCAATGCAAAGGCTCTAGACGCAAATATTGGTGTGAGAGCTAATTCAATCAAGGAAACACTGCATGTTGGTGAAGGGCATATTGAAGAAGGATCAGCCGAGTGGTTCTTGTGGGAGAACAACTCCATTTGGCTCACTAACTTCACACACCATCAGGCTTCCAAGCAGCTCTCAAGGAAACTCAGTTTTCACACTCTATGCTTAGTGCGGTTTGAGTGCCTAGGACTGAAATGAAGCTTGGTGAGCATCCCACACAAACCAATGCTCCACATGCGGGTTTCACATGCCACCAACTCCACAATCTCAGGCAACTTGAGCGCCACAGCCGTTTTCAGATAGCCCTCAATGCAAAGGCTCTAGACACAAATATTGGTGTGAGAGCTAATTCAATCAAGGAAACACTGCATGTTGGTGAAGGGCATATTGAAGAAGGATCAGCCGAGTGGTTCTTGTGGGAGAACAGCTCCATTTGGCTCACTAACTTCACACACCATCAGGCTTCCAAGCAGCTCTCAAGAAACTCAGTTTTCACAATCTATGCTTAGTGCCCTTTGAGTGCATTATCTAGGAATGAACCTGGTCGAGCATCCCACACAAACGAATGCTCCACATGCGGGTTTCACATGCCACCAACTCCACAGTCTCAGGCAACTTGAGCGCCACAGCCGTTTTCAGATAGCCCTCAATGCAAAAGCTCTATACGCAAATATTGGTGTGAGAGCTAATTCAATCAAGGAAACACTGCATGTTGGTGAAGGGCATATTGAAGAAAGATCAGCCGAGTGGTTCTTGTGGGAGAACAACTCCATTTGGCTCACTAACTTCACACACCATCAGGCTTCCAAGCAGCTCTCAAGGAAACTCAGTTTTCACACTCTATGCTTAGTGCCCTTTGAGTGCCTAGGACTGAAATGAAGCTTGGTGAGCATCCCACACAAACGAATGCTCCACATGCGGGTTTCACAGCCACCAACTCCACAATCTCAGGCAACTTGAGCGCCACAGCCGTTTTCAGATAGCCCTCAATGCAAAGGCTCTAGACGCAAATATTGGTGTGAGAGCTAATTCAATCAAGGAAACACTGCATGTTGGTGAAGGGCATATTGAAGAAGGATCAGCCGAGTGGTTCTTGTGGGAGAACAGCTCCATTTGGCTCACTAACTTCACACACCCTCAGGCTTCCAAGCAGCTCTCAAGGAAACTCAGTTTTCACACTCTATGCTTAGTGCCCTTTGAGTGCATTATCTAGGAATGAACCTGGTAGAGCATCCCACACAAACGAATGCTCCACATGCGGGTTTCACATGCCACCAACTCCACATTCTCAGGCAACTTCAGCGCCAGAGCCATTTTCAGATAGCCCTCAATGCAAAGGCTCTAGACGCAAATATTGGTGTGAGAGCTAATTCAATCAAGGAAACACTGCATGTTGGTGAAGGGCATATTGAAGAAGGATCAGCGGAGTTGTTCTTGTGGGAGAACAGCTCCATTTGGCTCACTAACTTCACACACCATCAGGCTTCCAAGCAGCTCTCAAGGAAACTCAGTTTTCACACTCTATGCTTAGTGCCCTTTGAGTGCCTAGGACTGAAATGAAGCTTGGTGAGCATCCCACACAAACGAATGCTCCACATGCGGGTTTCACATGCCACCAACTCCACATTCTCAGCCAACTTCAGCGCCACAGCCGTTTTCAGATAGTCCTCAATGCAAAGGTTCTAGACGCAAATATTGGTGTGAGAGCTAATTCAATCAAGGAAACACTGCATGTTGGTGAAGGGCATATTGAAGAAGGATCAGCCGTGTGGTTCTTGTGGGAGAACAACTCCATTTGGCTCACTAACTTCATACACCCTCAGGCTTCCAAGCAGCTCTCAAGGAAACTCAGTTTTCACAATCTATGCTTAGTGCCCTTTGAGTGCATTATCAAGGAATGAACCTGGTAGAGCATCCCACACAAACGAATGCTCCACATGCGGGTTTCACATGCCACCAACTCCACATTCTCAGGCAACTTCAGCGCCACAGCCATTTTCAGATAGCCCTCAATGCAAAGGCTCTAGACGCAAATATTGGTGTGAGAGCTAATTCAATCAAGGAAACACTGCATGTTGGTGAAGGGCATATTGAAGAAGGATCAGCCGAGTGGTTCTTGTGGGAGAACAACTCCATTTGGCTCACTAACTTCACACACCATCAGGCTTCCAAGCAGCTCTCAAGGAAACTCAGTTTTCACACTCTATGCTTAGTGCCCTTTGAGTGCCTAGGACTGAAATGAAGCTTGGTGAGCATCCCACACAAACCAATGCTCCACATGCGGGTTTCACATGCCACGAACTCCACAATCTCAGGCAACTTGAGCGCCACAGCCGTTTTCAGATAGCCCTCAATGCAAAGGCTCTAGACACAAATATTGGTGTGAGAGCTAATTCAATCAAGGAAACACTGCATGTTGGTGAAGGGCATATTGAAGAAGGATCAGCGGAGTGGTTCTTGTGGGAGAACAGCTCCATTTGGCTCACTAAATTCACACACCATCAGGCTTCCAAGCAGCTCTCAAGGAAACTCAGTTTTCACACTCTATGCTTAGTGCCCTTTGAGTGCCTAGGACTGAAATGAAGCTTGGTGAGCATCCCACACAAACGAATGCTCCACATGCGGGTTTCACATGCCACCAACTCCACATTCTCAGGCAACTTGAGCGCCACAGCCGTTTTCAAATAGCCCTCAATGCAAAGGCTCTAGACGCAAATATTGGTGTGAGAGCTAATTCAATCAAGGAAACAATGCATGTTGGTGAAGGGCATATTGAAGAAGGATCAGCCGAGTGGTACTTGTGGGAGAACAGCTCCATTTGGCTCACTAACTTCACACACCATCAGGCTTCCAAGCAGCTCTCAAGAAACTCAGTTTTCACAATCTATGCTTAGTGCACTTTGAGTGCATTATCTAGGAATGAACCTGGTCGAGCATCCCACACAAACGAATGCTCCACATGCGGGTTTCACATGCCACCAATTCCACATTCTCAGGCAACTTGAGCGCCACAGCCGTTTTCAGATAGCCCTCAATGCAAAAGCTCTATACGCAAATATTGGTGTGAGAGCTAATTCAATCAAGGAAACACTGCATGTTGGTGAAGGGCATATTGAAGAAAGATCAGCCGAGTGGTTCTTGTGGGAGAACAACTCCATTTGGCTCACTAACTTCACACACCATCAGGCTTCCAAGAAGCTCTCAAGGAAACTCAGTTTTCACACTCTATGCTTAGTGCCCTTTGAGTGCCAAGGACTGAAATGAATCTTGGTGAGCATCCCACACAAACGAATGCTCCACATGCGGGTTTCACATGCCACCAACTCCACATTCTCAGGCAACTTGAGCGCCACAGCCGTTTTCAGATAGCCCTCAATGCAAAGGCTCTAGACGCAAATATTGGTGTGAGAGCTAATTCAATCAAGGAAACACTGCATGTTGGTGAAGGGCATATTGAAGAAGCATCAGCCGAGTGGTTCTTGTGGGAGAACAACTCCATTTGGCTCACTAACTTCACACACCATCAGGCTTCCAAGCAGCTCTCAAGAAACTCAGTTTTCACACTCTATGCTTAGTGCCCTTTGAGTGCATTATCTAGGAATGAACCTGGTAGAGCATCCCACACAAACGAAAGCTCCACATGCGGGTTTCACATGCCACCAACTCCACATTCTCAGGCAACTTCAGCGCCACAGCCGTTTTCAGATAGCCCTCAATGCAAAGGCTCTAGATGCAAATATTGGTGTGAGAGCTAATTCAGCCAACGAAACACTGCATGTTGGTGAAGGGCATATTGAAGAAGGATCAGCCGAGTGGTTCTTGTGGGAGAACAACTCCATTTGGCTCACTAACTTCACACACCATCAGGCTTCCAAGCAGCTCTCAAGGAAACTCAGTTTTCACACTCTATGCTTAGTGCCCTTGAGTGCATTATCTAGGAATGAACCTGGTAGAGCATCCCACACAAACGAATGCTCCACATGCGGGTTTCACATGCCACCAACTCCACATTCTCAGGCAACTTCAGCGCCACAGCCGTTTTCAGATAGCCCTCAATGCAAAGGCTCTAGACGCAAATATTGGTGTGAGAGCTAATTCAATCAAGGAAACACTGCATGTTGGTGAAGGGCATATTGAAGAAGGATCAGCCGAGTGGTTCTTGTGGGAGAACAGCTCCATTTGGCTCACTAACTTCACACACCATCAGGCTTCCAAGCAGCTCTCAAGGAAACTCAGTGTTCACACTCTATGCTTAGTGCCCTTTGAGTGCCAAGGACTGAAATGAAGCTTGGTGAGCATCCCACACAAACGAATGCTCCACATGCGGGTTTCACATGCCACCAACTCCACATTCTCAGGCAACTTGAGCGCCACAGCCGTTTTCAGATAGCCCTCAATGCAAAGGCTCTAGACGCAAATATTGGTGTGAGAGCTAATTCAATCAAGGAAACACTGCATGTTGGTGAAGGACATATTGAAGAAGGATCAGCGGAGTGGTTCTTGTGGGAGAACAGCTCCATTTGGCTCACTAACTTCACACACCATCAGGCTTCCAAGCAGCTCTCAAGAAACTCAGTTTTCACAATCTATGCTTAGTGCCCTTTGAGTGCATTGTCTAGGAATGAACCTGGCAGAGCATCCCACACAAACGAATGCTCCACATGCGGGTTTCACATGCCACCAACTCCACATTCTCAGGCAACTTGAGCGCCACAGCCGTTTTCAGATAGCCCTCAATGCAAAGGCTCTAGACGCAAATATTGGTGTGAGAGCTAATTCAATCAAGGAAACACTGCATGTTGGTGAAGGGCATATTGAAGAAGGATCAGCGGAGTGGTTCTTGTGGGAGAACAGCTCCATTTGGCTCACTAACTTCACACACCATCAGGCTTCCAAGCAGCTCTCAAGGAAACTCAGTGTTCACACTCTATGCTTAGTGCCCTTTGAGTGCCTAGGACTGAAATGAAGCTTGGTGAGCATCCCACACAAACGAATGCTCCACATGCGGGTTTCACATGCCACCAACTCCACATTCTCAGGCAACTTCAGCGCCAGAGCCATTTTCAGATAGCCCTCAATGCAAAGGCTCTAGACGCAAATATTGGTGTGAGAGCTAATTCAATCAAGGAAACACTGCATGTTGGTGAAGGACATATTGAAGAAGGATCAGCCGAGTGGTTCTTGTGGGAGAACAGCTCCATTTGGCTCACTAACTTCACACACCATCAGGCTTCCAAGCAGCTCTCAAGAAACTCAGTTTTCACAATCTATGCTTAGTGCCCTTTGAGTGCATTGTCTAGGAATGAACCTGGCAGAGCATCCCACACAAACGAATGCTCCACATGCGGGTTTCACATGCCACCAACTCCACATTCTCAGGCAACTTGAGCGCCACAGCCGTTTTCAGATAGCCCTCAATGCAAAGGCTCTAGACTCAAATATTGGTGTGAGAGCTAATTCAATCAAGGAAACACTGCATGTTGGTGAAGGGCATATTGAAGAAGGATCAGCGGAGTGGTTCTTGTGGGAGAACAGCTCCATTTGGCTCACTAACTTCATACACCATCAGGCTTCCAAGCAGCTCTCAAGGAAACTCAGTTTTCACACTCTATGCTTAGTGCCCTTTGAGTGCCTAGGACTGAAATGAAGCTTGGTGAGCATCCCACACAAACCAATGCTCCACATGCGGGTTTCACATGCCACGAACTCCAGAATCTCAGGCAACTTGAGCGCCACAGCCGTTTTCAGATAGCCCTCAATGCAAAGGCTCTAGACACAAATATTGGTGTGAGAGCTAATTCAATCAAGGAAACACTGCATGTTGGTGAAGGGCATATTGAAGAAGGATCAGCGGAGTGGTTCTTGTGGGAGAACAGCTCCATTTGGCTGACTAACTTCACACACCATCAGGCTTCCAAGCAGCTCTCAAGGAAACTCAGTTTTCACACTCTATGCTTAGTGCCCTTTGAGTGCCTAGGACTGAAATGAAGCTTGGTGAGCATCCCACACAAACGAATGCTCCACATGCGGGTTTCACATGCCACCAACTCCACATTCTCAGGCAACTTGAGCGCCACAGCCGTTTTCAAATAGCCCTCAATGCAAAGGCTCTAGACGCAAATATTGGTGTGAGAGCTAATTCAATCAAGGAAACAATGCATGTTGGTGAAGGGCATATTGAAGAAGGATCAGCCGAGTGGTACTTGTGGGAGAACAGCTCCATTTGGCTCACTAACTTCACACACCATCAGGCTTCCAAGCAGCTCTCAAGAAACTCAGTTTTCACAATCTATGCTTAGTGCCCTTTGAGTGCATTATCTAGGAATGAACCTGGTCGAGCATCCCACACAAACGAATGCTCCACATGCGGGTTTCACATGCCACCAACTCCACATTCTCAGGCAACTTGAGCGCCACAGCCGTTTTCAGATAGCCCTCAATGCAAAAGCTCTATACGCAAATATTGGTGTGAGAGCTAATTCAATCAAGGAAACACTGCATGTTGGTGAAGGGCATATTGAAGAAAGATCAGCCGAGTGGTTCTTGTGGGAGAACAACTCCATTTGGCTCACTAACTTCACACACCATCAGGCTTCCAAGAAGCTCTCAAGGAAACTCAGTTTTCACACTCTATGCTTAGTGCCCTTTGAGTGCCAAGGACTGAAATGAATCTTGGTGAGCATCCCACACAAACGAATGCTCCACATGCGGGTTTCACATGCCACCAACTCCACATTCTCAGGCAACTTGAGCGCCACAGCCGTTTTCAGATAGCCCTCAATGCAAAGGCTCTAGACGCAAATATTGGTGTGAGAGCTAATTCAATCAAGGAAACACTGCATGTTGGTGAAGGGCATATTGAAGAAGGATCAGCCGAGTGGTTCTTGTGGGAGAACAACTCCATTTGGCTCACTAACTTCACACACCATCAGGCTTCCAAGCAGCTCTCAAGAAACTCAGTTTTCACACTCTATGCTTAGTGCCCTTTGAGTGCATTATCTAGGAATGAACCTGGTAGAGCATCCCACACAAACGAATGCTCCACATGCGGGTTTCACATGCCACCAACTCCACATTCTCAGGCAACTTCAGCGCCACAGCCGTTTTCAGATAGCCCTCAATGCAAAGGCTCTAGATGCAAATATTGGTGTGAGAGCTAATTCAGCCAACGAAACACTGCATGTTGGTGAAGGGCATATTGAAGAAGGATCAGCCGAGTGGTTCTTGTGGGAGAACAACTCCATTTGGCTCACTAACTTCACACACCATCAGGCTTCCAAGCAGCTCTCAAGGAAACTCAGTTTTCACACTCTATGCTTAGTGCCCTTGAGTGCATTATCTAGGAATGAACCTGGTAGAGCATCCCACACAAACGAATGCTCCACATGCGGGTTTCACATGCCACCAACTCCACATTCTCAGGCAACTTCAGCGCCACAGCCGTTTTCAGATAGCCCTCAATGCAAAGGCTCTAGACGCAAATATTGGTGTGAGAGCTAATTCAATCAAGGAAACACTGCATGTTGGTGAAGGGCATATTGAAGAAGGATCAGCGGAGTGGTTCTTGTGGGAGAACAGCTCCATTTGGCTGACTAACTTCACACACCATCAGGCTTCCAAGCAGCTCTCAAGGAAACTCAGTTTTCACACTCTATGCTTAGTGCCCTTTGAGTGCCTAGGACTGAAATGAAGCTTGGTGAGCATCCCACACAAACGAATGCTCCACATGCGGGTTTCACATGCCACCAACTCCACATTCTCAGGCAACTTGAGCGCCACAGCCGTTTTCAAATAGCCCTCAATGCAAAGGCTCTAGACGCAAATATTGGTGTGAGAGCTAATTCAATCAAGGAAACAATGCATGTTGGTGAAGGGCATATTGAAGAAGGATCAGCCGAGTGGTACTTGTGGGAGAACAGCTCCATTTGGCTCACTAACTTCACACACCATCAGGCTTCCAAGCAGCTCTCAAGAAACTCAGTTTTCACAATCTATGCTTAGTGCCCTTTGAGTGCATTATCTAGGAATGAACCTGGTCGAGCATCCCACACAAACGAATGCTCCACATGCGGGTTTCACATGCCACCAACTCCACATTCTCAGGCAACTTGAGCGCCACAGCCGTTTTCAGATAGCCCTCAATGCAAAAGCTCTATACGCAAATATTGGTGTGAGAGCTAATTCAATCAAGGAAACACTGCATGTTGGTGAAGGGCATATTGAAGAAAGATCAGCCGAGTGGTTCTTGTGGGAGAACAACTCCATTTGGCTCACTAACTTCACACACCATCAGGCTTCCAAGAAGCTCTCAAGGAAACTCAGTTTTCACACTCTATGCTTAGTGCCCTTTGAGTGCCAAGGACTGAAATGAATCTTGGTGAGCATCCCACACAAACGAATGCTCCACATGCGGGTTTCACATGCCACCAACTCCACATTCTCAGGCAACTTGAGCGCCACAGCCGTTTTCAGATAGCCCTCAATGCAAAGGCTCTAGACGCAAATATTGGTGTGAGAGCTAATTCAATCAAGGAAACACTGCATGTTGGTGAAGGGCATATTGAAGAAGGATCAGCCGAGTGGTTCTTGTGGGAGAACAACTCCATTTGGCTCACTAACTTCACACACCATCAGGCTTCCAAGCAGCTCTCAAGAAACTCAGTTTTCACACTCTATGCTTAGTGCCCTTTGAGTGCATTATCTAGGAATGAACCTGGTAGAGCATCCCACACAAACGAATGCTCCACATGCGGGTTTCACATGCCACCAACTCCACATTCTCAGGCAACTTCAGCGCCACAGCCGTTTTCAGATAGCCCTCAATGCAAAGGCTCTAGATGCAAATATTGGTGTGAGAGCTAATTCAGCCAACGAAACACTGCATGTTGGTGAAGGGCATATTGAAGAAGGATCAGCCGAGTGGTTCTTGTGGGAGAACAACTCCATTTGGCTCACTAACTTCACACACCATCAGGCTTCCAAGCAGCTCTCAAGGAAACTCAGTTTTCACACTCTATGCTTAGTGCCCTTGAGTGCATTATCTAGGAATGAACCTGGTAGAGCATCCCACACAAACGAATGCTCCACATGCGGGTTTCACATGCCACCAACTCCACATTCTCAGGCAACTTCAGCGCCACAGCCGTTTTCAGATAGCCCTCAATGCAAAGGCTCTAGACGCAAATATTGGTGTGAGAGCTAATTCAATCAAGGAAACACTGCATGTTGGTGAAGGGCATATTGAAGAAGGATCAGCGGAGTGGTTCTTGTGGGAGAACAGCTCCATTTGGCTCACTAACTTCACACACCATCAGGCTTCCAAGCAGCTCTCAAGGAAACTCAGTGTTCACACTCTATGCTTAGTGCCCTTTGAGTGCCAAGGACTGAAATGAAGCTTGGTGAGCATCCCACACAAACGAATGCTCCACATGCGGGTTTCACATGCCACCAACTCCACATTCTCAGGCAACTTGAGCGCCACAGCCGTTTTCAGATAGCCCTCAATGCAAAGGCTCTAGACGCAAATATTGGTGTGAGAGCTAATTCAATCAAGGAAACACTGCATGTTGGTGAAGGACATATTGAAGAAGGATCAGCGGAGTGGTTCTTGTGGGAGAACAGCTCCATTTGGCTCACTAACTTCACACACCATCAGGCTTCCAAGCAGCTCTCAAGAAACTCAGTTTTCACAATCTATGCTTAGTGCCCATTGAGTGCATTGTCTAGGAATGAACCTGGCAGAGCATCCCACACAAACGAATGCTCCACATGCGGGTTTCACATGCCACCAACTCCACATTCTCAGCCAACTTGAGCGCCACAGCCGTTTTCAGATAGCCCTCAATGCAAAGGCTCTAGACGCAAATATTGGTGTGAGAGCTAATTCAATCAAGGAAACACTGCATGTTGGTGAAGGGCATATTGAAGAAGGATCAGCCGAGTGGTTCTTGTGGGAGAACAGCTCCATTTGGCTCACTAACTTCATACACCCTCAGGCTTCCAAGCAGCTCTCAAGGAAACTCAGTTTTCACACTCTATGCTTAGTGCCCTTTGAGTGCCTAGGACTGAAATGAAGCTTGGTGAGCATCCCACACAAACGAATGCTCCACATGCGGGTTTCACATGCCACCAACTCCACATTCTCAGGCAACTTCAGCGCCACAGCCGTTTTCAGATAGCCCTCAATGCAAAGGCTCTAGATGCAAATATTGGTGTGAGAGCTAATTCAGCCAACGAAACACTGCATGTTGGTGAAGGGCATATTGAAGAAGGATCAGCCGAGTGGTTCTTGTGGGAGAACAACTCCATTTGGCTCACTAACTTCACACACCATCAGGCTTCCAAGCAGCTCTCAAGGAAACTCAGTTTTCACACTCTATGCTTAGTGCCCTTGAGTGCATTATCTAGGAATGAACCTGGTAGAGCATCCCACACAAACGAATGCTCCACATGCGGGTTTCACATGCCACCAACTCCACATTCTCAGGCAACTTCAGCGCCACAGCCGTTTTAAGATAGCCCTCAATGCAAAGGCTCTAGACGCAAATATTGGTGTGAGAGCTAATTCAATCAAGGAAACACTGCATGTTGGTGAAGGGCATATTGAAGAAGGATCAGCGGAGTGGTTCTTGTGGGAGAACAGCTCCATTTGGCTCACTAACTTCACACACCATCAGGCTTCCAAGCAGCTCTCAAGGAAACTCAGTGTTCACACTCTATGCTTAGTGCCCTTTGAGTGCCAAGGACTGAAATGAAGCTTGGTTAGCATCCCACACAAACGAATGCTCCACATGCGGGTTTCACATGCCACCAACTCCACATTCTCAGGCAACTTGAGCGCCACAGCCGTTTTCAGATAGCCCTCAATGCAAAGGCTCTAGACGCAAATATTGGTGTGAGAGCTAATTCAATCAAGGAAACACTGCATGTTGGTGAAGGACATATTGAAGAAGGATCAGCGGAGTGGTTCTTGTGGGAGAACAGCTCCATTTGGCTCACTAACTTCACACACCATCAGGCTTCCAAGCAGCTCTCAAGAAACTCAGTTTTCACAATCTATGCTTAGTGCCCATTGAGTGCATTGTCTAGGAATGAACCTGGCAGAGCATCCCACACAAACGAATGCTCCACATGCGGGTTTCACATGCCACCAACTCCACATTCTCAGCCAACTTGAGCGCCACAGCCGTTTTCAGATAGCCCTCAATGCAAAGGCTCTAGACGCAAATATTGGTGTGAGAGCTAATTCAATCAAGGAAACACTGCATGTTGGTGAAGGGCATATTGAAGAAGGATCAGCCGAGTGGTTCTTGTGGGAGAACAGCTCCATTTGGCTCACTAACTTCATACACCCTCAGGCTTCCAAGCAGCTCTCAAGGAAACTCAGTTTTCACACTCTATGCTTAGTGCCCTTTGAGTGCCTAGGACTGAAATGAAGCTTGGTGAGCATCCCACACAAACGAATGCTCCACATGCGGGTTTCACATGCCACCAACTCCACATTCTCAGGCAACTTCAGCGCCACAGCCGTTTTCAGATAGCCCTCAATGCAAAGGCTCTAGACTCAAATATTGGTGTGAGAGCTAATTCAATCAAGGAAACACTGCATGTTGGTGAAGGGCATATTGAAGAAGGATCAGCGGAGTGGTTCTTGTGGGAGAACAACTCCATTTGGCTCACTAACTTCACACACCATCAGGCTTCCAAGCAGCTCTCAAGGAAACTCAGTTTTCACACTCTATGCTTAGTGCCCTTTGAGTGCATTATCTAGGAATGAACCTGGTAGAGCATCCCACACAAACGAATGCTCCACATGCGGGTTTCACATGCCACCAACTCCACATTCTCAGGCAACTTGAGCGCCACAGCCGTTTTCAGATAGCCCTCAATGCAAAGGCTCTAGACGCAAATATTGGTGTGAGAGCTAATTCAATCAAGGAAACACTGCATGTTGGTGAAGGGCATATTGAAGAAGGATCAGCGGAGTGGTTCTTGTGGGAGAACAGCTCCATTTGGCTCACTAACTTCACACACCATCAGGCTTCCAAGCAGCTCTCAAGGAAACTCAGTGTTCACACTCTATGCTTAGTGCCCTTTGAGTGCCTAGGACTGAAATGAAGCTTGGTGAGCATCCCACACAAACGAATGCTCCACATGCGGGTTTCACATGCCACCAACTCCACATTCTCAGGCAACTTCAGCGCCACAGCCATTTTCAGATAGCCCTCAATGCAAAGGCTCTAGACGCAAATATTGGTGTGAGAGCTAATTCAATCAAGGAAACAATGCATGTTGGTGAAGGACATATTGAAGAAGGATCAGCCGAGTGGTTCTTGTGGGAGAACAGCTCCATTTGGCTCACTAACTTCACACACCATCAGGCTTCCAAGCAGCTCTCAAGAAACTCAGTTTTCACAATCTATGCTTAGTGCCCTTTGAGTGCATTGTCTAGGAATGAACCTGGCAGAGCATCCCACACAAACGAATGCTCCACATGCGGGTTTCACATGCCACCAACTCCACATTCTCAGGCAACTTGAGCGCCACAGCCGTTTTCAGATAGCCCTCAATGCAAAGGCTCTAGACTCAAATATTGGTGTGAGAGCTAATTCAATCAAGGAAACACTGCATGTTGGTGAAGGGCATATTGAAGAAGGATCAGCCGAGTGGTTCTTGTGGGAGAACAGCTCCATTTGGCTCACTAACTTCATACACCATCAGGCTTCCAAGCAGCTCTCAAGAAACTCAGTTTTCACAATCTATGCTTAGTGCCCTTTGAGTGCATTGTCTAGGAATGAACCTGGCAGAGCATCCCACACAAACGAATGCTCCACATGCGGGTTTCACATGCCACCAACTCCACATTCTCAGGCAACTTGAGCGCCACAGCCGTTTTCAGATAGCCCTCAATGCAAAGGCTCTAGACGCAAATATTGGTGTGAGAGCTAATTCAATCAAGGGGGAGGGGGGAAACACTGCATGTTGGTGAAGGGCATATTGAAGAAGGATCAGCCGAGTGGTTCTTGTGCGAGAACAGCTCCATTTGGCTCACTAACTTCATACACCATCAGGCTTCCAAGCAGCTCTCAAGGAAACTCAGTTTTCACACTCTATGCTTAGTGCCCTTTGAGTGCCAAGGACTGAAATGAAGCTTGGTGAGCATCCCACACAAACGAATGCTCCACATGCGGGTTTCACATGCCACCAACTCCACATTCTCAGGCAACTTGAGCGCCACAGCCGTTTTCAGATAGCCCTCAATGCAAAGGCTCTAGACGCAAATATTGGTGTGAGAGCTAATTCAATCAAGGAAACACTGCATGTTGGTGAAGGGCATATTGAAGAAGGATCAGCCGAGTGGTTCTTGTGGGAGAACAACTCCATTTGGCTCACTAACTTCACACACCATCAGGCTTCCAAGCAGCTCTCAAGGAAACTCAGTTTTCACACTCTATGCTTAGTGCCCTTTGAGTGCATTATCTAGGAATGAACCTGGTAGAGCATCCCACACAAACGAATGCTCCACATGCGGGTTTCACATGCCACCAACTCCACATTCTCAGGCAACTTCAGCGCCACAGCCGTTTTCAGATAGCCCTCAATGCAAAGGCTCTAGACGCAAATATTGGTGTGAGAGCTAATTCAATCAAGGAAACACTGCATGTTGGTGAAGGGCATATTGACGAAGGATCAGCCGAGTGGTTCTTGTGGGAGAACAACTCCATTTGGCTCACTAACTTCACACACCATCAGGCTTCCAAGCAGCTCTCAAGGAAACTCAGTTTTCACACTCTATGCTTAGTGCCCTTTGAGTGCCTAGGACTGAAATGAAGCTTGGTGAGCATCCCACACAAACGAATGCTCCACATGCGGGTTTCACATGCCACCAACTCCACATTCTCAGGCAACTTGAGCGCTACAGCCGTTTTCAGATAGCCCTCAATGCAAAGGCTCTAGACGCAAATATTGGTGTGAGAGCTAATTCAATCAAGGAAACACTGCATGTTGGTGAAGGGCATATTGAAGAAGGATCAGCGGAGTGGTTCTTGTGGGAGAACAACTCCATTTGGCTCACTAACTTCACACACAATCAGGCTTCCAAGCAGCTCTGAAGAAACTCAGTTTTCACAATCTATGCTTAGTGCCCTTTGAGTGCATTATCTAGGAATGAACCTGGTAGAGCATCCCACACAAACGAATGCTCCACATGCGGGTTTCACATGCCAGCAACTCCACATTCTCAGGCAACTTCATCGCCACAGCCGTTTTCAGATAGCCCTCAATGCAAAGGCTCTAGATGCAAATATTGGTGTGAGAGCTAATTCAATCAAGGAAACACTGCATGTTGGTGAAGGGCATATTGAAGAAGGATCAGCCGAGTGGTTCTTGTGGGAGAACAACTCCATTTGGCTCACTAACTTCACACACCATCAGGCTTCCAAGCAGCTCTCAAGGAAACTCAGTTTTCACACTCTATGCTTAGTGCCCTTTGAGTGCCTAGGACTGAAATGAAGCTTGGTGAGCATCCCACACAAACGAATGCTCCACATGCGGGTTTCACATGCCACCAACTCGACATTCTCAGGCAACATGAGCGACACAGCCATTTTCTGATAGCCCTCAATGCAAAGGCTCTAGACGCAAATATTGGTGTGAGAGCTAATTCAATCAAGGAAACACTGCATGTTGGTGAAGGGCATATTGAAGAAGGATCAGCCGAGTGGTTCTTGTGGGAGAACAACTCCATTTGGCTCACTAACTTCACACACCATCAGGCTTCCAAGCAGCTCTCAAGGAAACTCAGTTTTCACAGTCTATGCTTAGTGCCCTTTGAGTGCATTATCTAGGAATGAACCTGGTAGAACATCCCACACAAACGAATGCTCCACATGCGGGTTTCACATGCCACCAACTCCACATTCTCAGCCAACTTGAGCGCCACAGCCGTTTTCAGATAGCCCTCAATGCAAAGGCTCTAGACGCAAATATTGGTGTGAGAGCTAATTCAATCAAGGAAACACTGCATGTTGGTGAAGGGCATATTGAAGAAGGATCAGCCGAGTGGTTCTTGTGGGAGAACAACTCCATTTGGCTCACTAACTTCACACACCATCAGGCTTCAAAGCAGTTCTCAAGGAAACTCAGTTTTCACACTCTATGCTTAGTGCCCTTTGAGTGCCTAGGACTGAAATGAAACTTGGTGCGCATCCCACACAAACGAATGCTCCACATGCGGGTTTCACATGCCACCAACTCCACATTCTCAGGCAACTTGAGCGCCACAGCCGTTTTCAGATAGCCCTCAATGCAAAGGCTCTAGACGCAAATATTGGTGTGAGAGCTAATTCAATCAAGGAAACACTGCATGTTGGTGAAGGGCATATTGAAGAAGGATCAGCGGAGTGGTTCTTGTGGGAGAACAGCTCCATTTGGCTCACTAACTTCACACACCATCAGGCTTTCAAGCAGCTCTCAAGGAAACTCAGTGTTCATACTCTATGCTTAGTGCCCTTTGAGTGCATTATCTAGGACTGAAATGAAGCTTGGTGAGCATCCCACACAAACGAATGCTCCACATGCGGGTTTCACATGCCACCAACTCCACATTCTCAGGCAACTTCAGCGCCACAGCCGTTTTCAGATAGCCCTCAATGCAAAGGCTCTAGACGCAAATATTGATGTGAGAGCTAATTCAATCAAGGAAACACTGCATGTTGGTGAAGGGCATATTGAAGAAGGATCAGCCGAGTGGTTCTTGTGGGAGAGCAACTCCATTAGGCTCACTAACTTCACACACCATCAGGCTTCCAAGCAGCTCTCAAGGAAACTCAGTTTTCACACTCTATGCTTAGTGCCCTTTGAGTGCATTATCTAGGAATGAACCTGGTAGAGCATCCCACACAAACCAATGCTCCACATGCGGGTTTCACATGCCACCAACTCCACATTCTCAGGCAACATGAGCGACACAGCCATTTTCTGATAGCCCTCAATGCAAAGGCTCTAGACGCAAATATTGGTGTGAGAGCTAATTCAATCAAGGAAACACTGCATGTTGGTGAAGGGCATATTGAAGAAGGATCAGCCGAGTGGTTCTTGTGGGAGAACAACTCCATTTGCTTCACTAACTTCATACACCATCAGGCTTCAAAGCAGCTCTCAAGAAACTCAGTTTTCACACTCTATGCTTAGTGCCCTTTGAGTGCCTAGGACTGAAAAGAATCTTGGTGAGCATCCCACACAAACGAATGCTCCACATGCGGGTTTCACATGCCACCAACTCCACATTCTCAGGCAACTTCAGCGCCACAGCCGTTTTCAGATAGTCCTCAATGCAAAGGTTCTAGACGCAAATATTGGTGTGAGAGCTAATTCAATCAAGGAAACACTGCATGTTGGTGAAGGGCATATTGAAGAAGGATCAGCCGAGTGGTTCTTGTGGGAGAACAACTCCATTTGGCTCACTAACTTCACACACCATCAGGCTTCCAAGCAGCTCTCAAGGAAACTCAGTTTTCACACTCTATGCTTAGTGCCCTTTTTAGTGCCTAGGCCTGAAATGAAGCTTGATGAGCATCCCACACAAACGAATGCTCCACATGCGGGTTTCACATGCCACCAGCTCCACATTCTCAGGCAACTTCAGCGCCACAGCCGTTTTCAGATAGCCCTCAATGCAAAGGCTCTAGACGCAAATATTGGTGTGAGAGCTAATTCAATCAAGGAAACACTGCATGTTGGTGAAGGGCATATTGACGAAGGATCAGCCGAGTGGTTCTTGTGGGAGAACAACTCCATTTGGCTCACTAACTTCACACACCATCAGGCTTCCAAGCAGCTCTCAAGGAAACTCAGTTTTCACACTCTATGCTTAGTGCCCTTTGAGTGCCTAGGACTGAAATGAAGCTTGGTGAGCATCCAACACAAACGAATGCTCCACATGCGGGTTTCACATGCCACCAACTCCACATTCTCAGGCAACTTGAGCGCCACAGCCGTTTTCAGATAGCCCTCAATGCAAAGGCTCTAGATGCAAATATTGGTGTGAGAGCTAATTCAATCAAGGAAACACTGCATGTTGGTGAAGGGCATATTGAAGAAGATTAGTTGAGTGGTTCTTGTGGGAGAACAACTCCATTTGGCTCACTAACTTCACACACCATCAGGCTTCCAAGCAGCTCTCAAGGAAACTCAGTTTTTACACTCTATGCTTAGTGCCCTTTGAGTGCCTAGGACTGAAATGAAGCTTGATGAGCATCCCACACAAACGAATGCTCCACATGCGGGTTTCACATGCCACCAACTCCACATTCTCAGGCAACTTCAGCGCCACAGCCGTTTTCAGATAGCCCTCAATGCAAAGGCTCTAGACGCAAATATTGGTGTGAGAGTTAATTCAATCAAGGAAACACTGCATGTTGGTGAAGGGCATATTGAAGAAGGATCAGCCGTGTGGTTCTTGTGGGAGAACAACTCCATTTGGCTCACTAACTTCACACACCATCAGGCTTCCAAGCAGCTCTCAAGGAAACTCAGTTTTCACACTCTATGCTTAGTGCCCTTTGAGTGCCTAGGACTGAAATGAACCTGGTAGAGCATCCCACACAAACGAATGCTCCACATGCGGGTTTCACATGCCACCAACTCCACATTCTCAGGCAACTTCAGCGCCACAACCGTTTTCAGATAGCCCTCAATGCAAAGGCTCTAGACACAAATATTGGTGTGAGAGCTAATTCAATCAAGGAAACACTGCATGTTGGTGAAGGGCATATTGAAGAAGGATCAGCCGAGTGGTTCTTGTGGGAGAACAACTCCATTTGGCTCACTAACTTCACACACCATCAGGCTTCCAAGCAGCTCTCAAGGAAACTCAGTTTTCACACTCTATGCTTAGTGCCCTTTGAGTGCCTAGGACTGAAATGAATCTTGGTGAGCATCCCACACAAACGAATGCTCCACATGCGGGTTTCACATGCCACCAACTCCACATTCTCAGGCAACTTCAGCGCCACAGCCGTTTTCAGATAGCCCTCAATGCCTAGGCTCTAGACGCAAATATTGGTGTGAGAGTTAATTCAATCAAGGAAACACTGCATGTTGGTGAAGGGCATATTGAAGAAGGATCAGCAGAGTTTTTCTTGTGGGAGAACAACTCCATTTGGCTCACTAACTTCACACACCATCAGGCTTCCAAGCAGCTCTCAAGAAACTCAGTTTTCACACTCTATGCTTAGTGCCCTTTGAGTGCATTATCTAGGAATGAACCTCGTAGAGCATCCCACACAAACGAATGCTGCACATACGGGTTTCACATGCTACCAACTCCACATTCTCAGGCAACTTGAGCGCCACAGCCGTTTTCAGATAGCCCTCAATGCAAAGGCTCTAGACGCAAATATTGGTGTGAGAGCTAATTCAATCAAGGAAACACTGCATGTTGGTGAAGGGCATATTGAAGAAGGATCAGCCGAGTGGTTCTTGTGGGAGAACAACTCCATTTGGCTCACTAACTTCACACACCATCAGGCTTCCAAGCAGCTCTCAAGGAAACTCAGTTTTCACACTCTATGCTTAGTGCCCTTTGAGTGCCTAGGACTGAAATGAATCTTGGTGAGCATCCCACACAAACGAATGCTCCACATGCGGGTTTCACATGCCACCAACTCCACATTCAAAGGCAACTTCAGCGCCACAGCCGTTTTGAGAGAGCCCTCAATGCAAAGGCTCTAGATGCAAATATTGGTGTGAGAGCTAATTCAATCAAGGAAACACTGCATGTTGGTGAAGGGCATATTGAAGAAGATCAGTTGAGTGGTTCTTGTGGGAGAACAACTCCATTTGGCTCACTAACTTCACACACCATCAGGCTTCCAAGCAGCTCTCAAGGAAACTCAGTTTTCACACTCTATGCTTAGTGCCCTTTGAGTGCATTATCTAGGAATGAACCTGGTAGAGCATCCCACACAAACGAATGCTCCACATGCGGGTTTCACATGCCACCAACTCCACATTCTCAGGCAACTTCAGCGCCACAGCCGTTTTCAGATAGCCCTCAATGAAAAGGCTCTAGATGCAAATATTGGTGTGAGAGCTAATTCAATCAAGGAAACACTGCATGTTGGTGAAGGGCATATTGAAGAAGGATCAGCCGAGTGGTTCTTGTGGGAGAACAACTCCATTTGGCTCACTAACTTCACACACCATCAGGCTTCCAAGCAGCTCTCAAGGAAACTCAGTTTTCACACTCTATGCTTAGTGCCCTTTGAGTGCCTAGGACTGAAATGAAGCTTGATGATCATCCCACACAAACGAATGCTCCACATGCGGGTTTCACATGCCACCAACTCCACATTCTCAGGCAACTTGAGCCCCACAGACGTTTTCAGATAGCA